>NW_027112128.1:1097650-1129199 GCF_000696795.3 Halyomorpha halys | reverse complement strand
GTTCCCTATAGTATTACGGAAGAGGTATATTGATATATAATTCATGAGATATATTGATAACAAATTTCTAATAAAATGAGATATATATATATATGGAGAATGGGTTGATAACTGTTATCCTCTATGTAAAACTGCAGTTGAGTCTATCCATCAAATATCATCTGGATGTCAAGTGTTGGCAGGTGAAGAATACATTATGAGGCACAATGGCTTGACCAAGATTATTCACCACTGGGGTGTTATTACATAATTTAAAAACTAACTCAGTTCCTTCCTCAGTACTTACTGAAACAGGTACTGTCTGGGATTATTCCATGGTCATGGACCACTCAAAGGTTAATAACAAGCCGGACATAGTCTTAATTGACCAAAAAGCAAGAAGCAGATATAGCTGTCCCAACCAATGACCATGTCTATAAAACATTATCGGAAAAGATGGGGAAATATCAAGATTTAAGCCAAGAACTTTGTCATCTTTGGACTTGAGCATATAAAGGTATATCTGGGCGTAATATCTAGTAACGACCTCAGTCAAGAATTTGAAGCTCTCTGAAGAAGTATTGGAAGAAGGGCAGAAAGCAGTTCTCCTCAGCACAGCGAGTATTGTTAGAAAGTTTTTAAATATAGTTTAAAAATAGAGCCTAACCCTTGACTTTGGATCTGGATATGTGAATATTTCTGGCAATAACCATTAAAGTTTGAAATTATAAAATAATAATAATAAATTATTTATCAAATTAAATTGACTTGATTTTTCAGATAAAATCAATTTATCAAAAGTGCCACCTTACAACACTGATTTTATCATTACATAAAAAAACGGCTTTAACAAATAATTTCGATTAATCTCATCATATCAATGCAAAATTAATTTGTATTTAATATTGGCTAGAACTTATCCACAAAGAAATGGTCTGACAAAGCTTAAGCTGAATTTTCACGGAAACTTTTGGTAAAGTAACTTTAATTTTGTTTTTTGAAATAATTAACCATCTCTCATTGTAAGCAGTAATAATTAATAGATAAATACAAAATATGAAAGAATATAATAATTAACTATAAGTAAAAATAATTTTTTTTGTGTTTTCATGATTGTTATGATAATAGTAATAACTTCTTGACTAATGCCATGACAATCAAAGAGACACAAAATCATAGTAATAGTTGTTTTTACTTAAAATTTAAATGGAAAATGGTAAGGGGGAGGCTATTATGAATAATAAAGAGCTTACCATTGTGAAACTAACAAGGATTAATTTCAACTCTAAATAGGACGGTAAGAGAATGTTATGTGGTGTGTGTATTGCACCAGAATGTTGCATTGATTTGTATTCTAAAGTTTTACTGGTAAACACTACAAGAAAACTGTCAGGAAAAAATTTTAAATATTACAATTCTAATGATATTTTTATTTCACGAAAATAAAAGTGTAATTAAAATTCTGTTGATATGAACATTGAAAGTTCATTCCAGTGCCTGTATTTGAATAACAGATACAAAAATCGATAAGATATTTTTTAATAATACAATTATTATAATAATAGTTAATAAAATTTTATTTATGAAAAATTCTAAACTTAATGTCAGGAAAATTGAGTCCATAATATTTCAACTATTAACACCTCATTATAAATATATTAACACGTTTAGGTAAAAATAATCATATCAAAATACTTTATTCAACAAAATAATTAAGAAAATAACTCAAGAAGTAAAACTTGTCACTTGATCAATTAGTACATTCACAAAAATATTTTAACTTTAATGACATAAATTGCTGAATAATTTAATTAATACTGATTTAAAAAAAAAAAATCATGTATAACAAATATTCTAAAAAAAAAAGGAAGAAATAAAGGTTAGTTTCAGTTGTCTTAAAGCTGCAATTTCGAAATTAAAAAAAAAACTTTTTATAAGAAAAGGATTATAAAAAAAAGATATGCTAGGAAGTGCCTATACTAGGAGTTCAGGGGATCTTGATTTCAATTTCAGAATTTATATTAAAATAAAAAAAATGAAACAACTATAACATTTAAAATATTTTAAACTGCTCAAAAGAATACCTCGTTTTGATTGTTTACATTATTAGAACTTTCTGTACATCACAGCATTTGACTAGCTATGACAACTAGAGAGATAGATGAACTTCAACATCTATGTGTCGAGACCTTACTAAGCAAAGGCATTAGTCACCAGCATCATTAATAATTTTCTATAAAGATATTTAACACAAATAAAATAATATAACTGGAAATCAACTATAGCTGTAATAACTCATTTAAATGAAATAAAAATATTAGGATATGAAAATAAACTCCTATCTTGTGAGACAAATTAAAGGCAATTTTAAAAACTAATTGCCCTTCAGGACTTTAAGTATTTCAACCAAATCCTGTTCAAGATTTGTGAATAGGATCCAATAAAAATCACAATTTGACAGGAATTCAATTAATTATAAATTAATTCAAAGCTTGAGAAGTAAAAAAATTGAGAGATTATTTTGTAGGTATGGATCATTTAAGATGCTAAAACTTAATGACTTATAACAGTTTTCACTATTACACTTTTTCATTAGTCTGCTTACAATTTTTATAATTTATTTTCGCATCAGTTCCAAAGAGATCCTCCAACACAGAGGATGGGCTTGTACTCATTTATACACAATTCTCTATTGCTGGTGTTCATAACATACTCTATTATTATCACTGCTTTAGTAATATCATAGCTCATGGTTTTCACTCTCTCAAGAGATAAGTGAGGGCTCTCAACAAATTCTTTTTATTTAAGGTTGGGGTCTGAATTTGCATAAATAATAAAAACTTGAAAATTTTATAAAAGTATATAAGTGAGTACACGCCCACCTGCCATGCTTGAGAAATGGTACCTTTGTTTATTCATTCATTTGTTTTTTAATCACAATACAATAATTCTTTAAATGATATAATGGATAAGTAATGTTGTAATTTATTCATTTAAAATTAATCAAAAGATGATTAAACAAATAAAAACAATTCTTAATTTTTAAATTTTACTTATATTGTAATGAATTAGTAATATTTATGACAGAAGTTAAAATACTTACCATAAACCATATTGGGATTAAACTTCTTCAATTCTTTGACAACAGATGCAATTTTATTCAGAAACGAAGGCGAACCAACATAACCAGTTAGAAGATGAGAATAATCATTCAAGCCATTTGAAAATAGTCCATCAATAACAGTTCCTATAATAACATTATTTTGTAAACGTTCACCAAAAAAATTATTAAATATTTCTGTGAGCTATAATAATACAGACCTAAATCTTCATCATTTAAAACTTGCCCTCTTATATGTTCGTAGCCTGTGTGGTTTGACAAGTGAACGGAATTAATTGCATCAACATCAAAACCGAGCACCTATTATCAAAGAACAAATAAATACAGCTTATAACTAAGTATAATTAGTATATGTATAACTTACAACTAATAAATTAGTTATGGTGTCAATAAATTACCTGTAGAGGAAATGTTGCACTTTTATTACCAACATAACCCCTCACCACATGACTTTGTATAGACAGCACTCTGACATCCATTGTAACTAGCTAAACTGTGGCTGAAAGACTGATGTCACTACCCTTCCTCTCCACTACTTCAGATAATTTTTATCTTACATCACAAGGTTAATGAAAGTGACTCCCTTTCCCAACAAGGACCCAATAGACCCAACTGATTCCAGTACATTGAAGGCTCATTCCGTAAATAGGCCACGGATCGATGATCAACAGAAGTATTTTTTTTACAATTTAGATGATGAATTCATTATCTCGAATAGTACTGGAAGGGTATAAGGAAATTATTTGAATAAAACTCACGAACAAATACCAAAATAAAAAAAATCAAAGAAACACAGCATTAAATGAACAATTTAATGTTATTCATAAGTAACCTCATAATCTACTTCGACATACCACAGTCACATGGTTACGAAAACTATTTCAATTCAAGTTTATCACAAAAAAAAATTGATAACTTCAGTAAATACAACAAAGAGGTAGAATCCTCTCTCCAAATCTTGTGATGTTCAATAAATTACAAATAACTATTTCATCTTTATTTGCTTAATTTATATAAAATATAGCTTTAACACATTTGTTGAATTCAAATATTTTTAGTTAAAATTTCTATGCAAAAACAATAGTTGAATTGAATGTCAAAAAATAAATATTGAAGGATGATGTAAAACAACCTTAACTGTTTATAATGAGCTGTGATTTTTCTTAGTTTCATCATTAATGAGATACTTCTAGAATTATTTTTATCAATGAAATCTTGTTTATGAACATGATATTCAAATTCCTGGGAAACGATAACGTTTTAAATTTGTCCTTTCCAGTTGAATTTACCCATTGTTCCCGGTTTAGCTCAGATAAGGAACAGTATATACTTAAGACCGTCAATATTTGATTCTTTGATGAATATCTGTAGTATATTCTTCTCTTAGGCATAGTTAGCAGATAGTAGGTACTATGATGTCCTAAATCAATTCTGGAGTGTGGAGTAAATATTTTAGCACTGTCGTAATGACAATTAAGTCACCCAAATTGCAATTAAAGTGGTTTTCGACATTCTGAGGAGGGAGTAATGTAATTCAAACATTTTGTTTCTCTTTTTAAAATTTTTTTTAGGTTCTAAATTATTTTTACTTTTACATACATCTAAAAATCTTGTAAAAAACAACTTGAAAGGTAGACAATCTCACCAATGCTAATCATCTTTGATATCAAAGAATTCTTATTCACTGAAGTTATCGATCCCCATAGGTGATGACATTCCAACATTCAAAATGTCCGGTTTTAGAAAAAGAACCCCTTAGAGGTAATTTTTTTACCTAGTTAATTATTATCTGAATGTTATATTCAAAATATAACATTCAGATTCCGGCATCCGTAGTCTTTTTTAGAAGGTTAGATGAAACCAAGGCTAAAATGGGAAACAGAGCTGCTCGTGATAAGATAAACTAACATCTCCCCTATATGTTTGTGTAGTTTAATCATAAAGTGTCAGAGTCTCGATTATATCTTCAAGGCCTGGTGTTATCATTATTATTTTTTTAATATTCATTTGTTAAATTCTCACCTGTCGGAAAGCAGGACTTGGTTTGTTTTTAATTTAGTATATTTTTATTATGATTTTATCGGAACCAAATTTGTTCATTGATGTCTAAAATATAAAGTTTGAGTGAAATTTTCGATTTTGAGGATTTAATTTTTTTTTTTCATTTCTAGGAATAAATGAAGCAAGCTTCTGTATGTTTGCTAGAGAGAAAGCAAAACGGACACATTCTATTTTATCTATAGAGATAAAGTAGATAAAAAGTGAAGGGTTACCAAGGGAACTTAGAGAGAAAAGGTTTAAAGATAAACGCGGACCTTTGCTAGTACTGGATCCGACTTTATTAATTTTTCAGATCATTTAATTTTTTTTTTATTTATTATGATTTTTATTAGTTCTTCAGATAATTTAATTTTCTTTTATAGTCTCATATATAAATTTCCAAACAATAAATGGGTTTTCCCCAAATTTAGAGCTATCAAAATGTTTTGAAAATTAAAGTAGATTCATTCAATTTTTTGCATGTTAGGCTTCAGGAAACACTCCTTGATGATATTCTAAATCAGGCACTTGCTTAGTATAATTTTTCCAGAAATTGATTTTTTATAACAAACTCGTTTTTTAAAACGACATAGAGTGCCTATTCGATATAATAATTCTAATAGAAAATATTTATTTAGTAATGATTATTATTTTAAACGAGTTTCCGGATTAAACATAGTCTGAAACTCTTAGAAAATACTTGTTCTGCTAAAAATACTTGAAGTATTCAAACTTTTTCTCTATAATCATATCTAAACCCAACATAGAACGTAATATCCAATGTGATATACATATATTATTTTGAACATGTAATATAAACTGACATTATATGTTTTATCAGGATCTAGAGGTATTAACAGAAGCTTTTAGTATTGTTTTTGTATTGACTGATTGAGAAAAACACTCCGATGACTTCTAGAAAAAAATATAACAAGGAAAAATACTAAACTGGCTAGTTAATATTCATTATATCAACTGCTACTTCACTCCATTTTGGGTGGCAGATGAAAATACCACTCTTTTCTTTTTGGTAAAAAAAATGTGCCATAAAATAATTCTAATGATGCCTTGTTTCTTAATACCATAGCAATGTTTGTCCTGAAATACCAATTGAGAACCCCACTTGTCAAAGTCAAGGGATTCCTATAGTGAATATTGGAAGAAAACGAAATATATGTATTTCCAATGCCGTCCTGGTTGACAACAGCCCTTGAGAATTTCCCTGGAGTCTAGGGAGAGACAAATCAACTTTATTTTTTTTAATACATTCAAAAGAAGCTTCACAAAAAAATTAAAGATAAATATGAACGAAAAAAGGTTTTGAAATATAATGAAACAGTGTAATATAAAAAATTTAAGTCTTATCGGTACTGATTTCGTTGAATAGTAGGGAGTGGCAATCAAACATACCCCGACATTTTTCATTTTCTTTCACATTCTGGAACCATAAAAAGGCTGAACAGGTAACGAAGGAGATAAAATATTTTCTGCTTTTTTCAAGCGTGTCCTGATCATCTCTCAGCCCGAAATTTTCTTTTGTGACTGTATATTGGTAGGTATTTTATAAACAGGCTAGGGAATGACAGAGGTTCTAGTGGTTGGTGCTTTCCGTTTAAAATTCAAATTAAGTTTTATACCAATACTTGAGATGGTGCTCAAAAGTGTCATTGTTTTTAGGTTTACTACAAAAGAAAGTGATACTACAAACCAGCTGAGTCTCAGCTTCAGCTTCGTGACAAGTGTTGATAGGAAATGTTGGCCTCAAGGAAGATAATAAGAGAAATATCTGTGACTGAAATTGGAGAAAGACCAATTTAGTTCTGTTCGAATAATTTTTAATTTTAAATATGAAGAAGATGGTCAGGGTTGCGGTCAAAACGAACAAAAATAGTTAACCACTATTTATTTTCATACGTTTTATTTTGTTCATAACAAAACTTAACTTTCTCAGGTCGATTGGAACTATTTAAAAAAAAAAACCGATGTAATTCGGTCCAGCAATGTTCAGTTTACCATGTTTATTGCTTTTTATATACGATTAGCATAGTTACAACCACAGCGATGTATAATTTCAAATTATTTTCCATACAATTTTTAATTAAAATCATTAATTTATTTAACTAACTCATTACGAAGCTCTACAGCTCGAGGTGGGACTTGACTTCCCTGACAACATTGCAACAGTCCTCTCTGCACAACGCTCTTCGCCTTCAGTTCCTTATACCGAGATTTTCCAGGTCTTTTTCCACATCTTGAACCCAACGTATCCTCATTGTCCTCACCTTCTGAGACTATACATTTTACCAACAAGAATTCTTTTGTGCATTCTTGATTCATCCATCTGTGCTACGTGACCTAACCATTCAATTCTCCTTGGTCGTATGAACCGAACAATTTTACAAGATCCATAAAGCTCGTATAGTTCGCTGTTTCTCCGGATTTTCCATTCACCCTCTTTCAACACAGGTCCATAAATTTTACGGAGAATCTTCCTCTCGAAGATTTTCAAAGCATTTACTGTGGTGATGCAAAGGGGCCAACTTACCGCAGAATATGTCACTGTTGGTCTTACTAACGTTTTATATAACCCAATTTTTAAATTTATTTAAAATTTAAAAAGTAAAAATTCAATGAACATTTACATGAGGTAATTTTTTTTTTTTTTTTTGGTAACGAAATCTTGCAATACTTTTTAAAAGTCTATTTATTCAAGGTAAATCAGTTTCTATCAACACTAGTAATAAACTGCTCAATGTTTCTTGAAGCGATCGCACTTCTCACTGCACTCTTGATTTGTTTTAATGCAAAGACGTCTTAATGGAGTAAAGATACCAGCACTGGTCTGCGCAAATGAACAATTGGTTTTTTTTTCACTTTAGAAAAAATATCGTAATCTTTAACGCAGAGTTGGGCAAGAATTAGCTATAGTTGAAACCAAAAGCTAAAATTGTTATTTATGTCTACGATATTTATTTATCAATGGTTCATTTATAAATAAAGGTGATATCCATGGCAATTTTAGCTTTTAGTTTCCACTATTGCTAATTTTGCTCATCTTTGCTCTAAAGGCACACACCTAAATTGTAAATACTAACAGCTAAACTGGTAACATGGTATTTAGTTGGTTGAAAAAACTGCCAAAATTGATCACTACTTGGTCTTAAAGTAATGCTAACAATAATTGGAGTTAAATTAATCACAGGTAAGTGTAAAGATGGCGCCACTGGACGTTACCCTCCAAACAATCAGTAAAGCATTAGTTGAGTGCTGGCCGTTTTATTTTAGCCGTTGTGATGAAATAAGTTTTTTTTCTTCTGAATAATGTTGCAGTACTCGGTCACCCAGTCGTTTTTGTAACTAAGCTATATAACGTGTTCAAGAGAGTTCTTCCCTTAATTTATTAAACATTGACGTCGACAGACTTATATAATTACTTTTTCAATAAATTTAGCTTTCCTTACCTTATTTGCAATAATAATTATTGGATAGGCGCTCTGATTACGGTGGATTAGCCGGCGATCCTTGGATTAGTGGCGAGGCCCCGACATTGTCCGCGAGTTATAGCCTGCTAATCGAGAAGGCACCGTGCCCAATCTCCTCACCAGTGACCTCTTCTTTGGGAATGCCGAATCTGCTTCCGGCTTCAGCGACCCCTTAACGTCAGAAAAAAAACTTACTCTAACGTATACATGAATTTTTTAAAAATAAAAAGCGGTTAAAAACCTCAAGGCTCATTTTTGGTAAGGTAATTTCCTGAAGAATGTCGAACATCAAGGTACATAGTTGTTTGTTCCGATGACATATTTATTGAGAAGAAATTGCTGATGTATTGGATAGATTCCTGAGTCAACAATTCAAAGCTGATTAAATGAATCATATTAATTAGACCTGAGGATATTTATTAGTTTTTAATTTTACTAATAACTATTACAATTTTATTTTAATTTATTTATATATTTTCATTTTAAATTATTTTTCTTATTATTTATTTTTTTATGTGCGCCAACTAGGAGTTTTAACATTTTATTAGTCCATAAATTTAGATAAAACTTGTATAATAAATTCAATATTTGTGATGGATCACTGAAAAAGAGAAATATGAGATGAATCAATGACAGTGGAGTAGAAAGAGTAAAAAATAAAAAAGATGTGGTGAAGAATAAAATAAAAAAAACCAGAATAAATGAACAAAGGAAAAAAAAAGATGTACTTAATCTAAATTAAGAGTAAAACATCTTATTAAAAAAAAGTGCATTAGGTTGCTATACTACACATATACCATAATAAACCTAGTTGGACTGTTGTTTATTATTGTTATATTGCATAGAGATTAAATATTATAGTATACAATAGTAGTATTTGATAACACCAACTTCAATCATCCAATTTACTCTCAACTTTTTATTCTAAAACCTCCAACGTTTCAGCCCATAGGCCATTTTCAAGGAGACAACCTCAATCATTGAATAGTCACAATTCATTTAAAATGTCTTTCTTTTTACTTTTATTTTAACCACACGATCTCAATATAATATCCTATCCCTCAGAAAGTGTTTTTCCTTTTCTACTGACCACATCAACAACCTTTTCAACTAACAATGTAACTATTAATATCAATCACTCTCAAAGAATCATTTAATCAACAATCATTTAATAACAATCATTCCGTAAATCCTGAAATGTAGTACAAGTACAAATTATAGATTAATGATATATTATAATTGAATGTTTTCTTCACCTCAGCATTAAAAAAATTATTATAATAAACTTCCTAGAAAAGAAAATCGAGGTAATAAGGACCTTTAAGACTTCAGGTAAATTAATCTGTGGCAATTTATTAGCTTTTGCATATCTATTGAATTCTTTCTTTGGTTTAAATTTTTCCATTACCAAATCGTGATCTTGAATTCAGAAATAATGGAAAGCTTCTTATACTGTAATCGAAGATTGTGTACCAAGCTTAAAGCAATAAGGGTCTTAAGCATTCCCAGAAAAGCTGTACGAAGAGCCATCCAAAGATGAATGGAGACTTTGCTGTACACGAGAAAGGTGGTAAACATTTTGTGAGGTTCTAGAACCTCAGGACCACTACCAATCAGCAGTACTAACCATTCAAGCCCTACGAATGTCTACTGCTATCTAAATATCTAGATGTCAGTGTCAAATCGGTGAGAAGTTTGCACAATTTAGGATAGATTCGAGGATGGTAACCACAAAACCGCATTTAACCCCAGTGCACTGGAGAACCCGCTTGAAGCTCAAGCACAGCGATATTAGACCGATGCATCAGGGGCTAAAGATATGGTCTTAAGGCCGATTGTACCAATTTCCTGTAAAATTAAGATTTGTATAACCTAAATTTGTCTAGACATGAAATCCTCAAGACTGAAAAGATAGGAAACTGCTCGTTGATTCCGACTATTACAACATTTACTAGAAAAACGGTCCAAACTTCCAATCCATTACAAAAGACTGATCTACATGACTATTATAAGACCTATTTGGACATACGGAGTTGAGCTCAATGTCCCATATGTTGCTGATTTGGCCAGATACCAATCCTCCTGAAAAGAAGATGGGCTCGAGATCTTCTCCTTTAGAAATGTTTTTGGAGTTCTATCAATGGGTAGATTCTCCACATGTTTTTATCATGTCATAATATCACTTACAGCAAATTTACTTGATGTGTATATGTGTATACAGTTATAAATATCAATAAATAAATTATTAAAATAAAAAAAAAAATTGTCTAAAAGTTAAGTAAAACTCTGGTAACTTAGCGATCTGTTTGATAACCAGATTACCAAGCTTACCTGAAACTAAAACAACTTGCCAAACTCCGCAATTCCTATGGCTAATGTTCAATTAAATTAAAAATGTATTCAGCAGCCACTCACGACGGCAGAAATCGGTGAAAAAAATCTTTATCCAACCACTGTAAAAAATTTTCTCAGGACGGAATACATTTTTTCATTGTTGCCAGAGGAACTAATTCTTTGAAGTCGTTATCGACCTTCAAATCGTCTATCTCGATCAAATCGATTTCATTGTATTTTGAGATAAATGCATTTTGAATGATCAGATCCAACTGGAACTATGGAAGTTCCCTTGTATGGTTACATACTTAAACGTAGATTTGCTCTAAATATCAGTGAAGCACGAATTGTACAGGTTCGTGAGCTGAGTTATTCCCTTTCTTGGTAATTGTTTCAGCAGGACGGTTTGTATTCCATCATGACCAGGGGCCTGGAACACCATGTTATCCACTTCGTTCCATATGTACTTCCATGGGTACACAACATACCGAGAGGCCTGCACGCCCGGGACTCGGGAGAGCATCATAATACTGGTCAGAAGGGACATAACATCGATAAATATCCCAACCGAGGGAACTCACCTAGTCACAGTTGACATGCGGTTGAAACACCGTTACACGTTCAGCTGTGTCTACAGGAGACCTAAGGCCGGACTAACATCAGTGAGGCTACTGCTGCAACACGCCCAGGTGACGAGTCGGCATATTGTCCTAGGGAATTTGAATGCCCGGCACACCGCCTGGCTGTGTAGCAACAGTAATCCACTTAGTACCTTCATCACCAAGACCAGGCTGGTCGTCTTCCACCCAGGAGTGCATACCTTAAGGAATGCATCTCGTCCGTGGACTTCAATAATCGACCTGCTCTTAACCAGAGGGACCTGACTGGCAGCGCGGGTTGGGGCGTAGGTCCTAGTGCGCTCGGTTCGCAACGTTGTGGGTTCGATTCCCATCTGAGGCAGTTAAACATTAATTTTTCGGCAGTCCCGAAGAATGAATCATGATACTCCCATCTTGGTTAGTATGCGGTGGCAACCTAGGTAGCCGTCAGAGGTTGGCAAAAAGGACCAGTAGGCTCACTTGACGAACTTGTTCCCCCACCAAATACCAGTACCAGCTCCTAACCAGAAATATAGATACTAAAACGGACTCCCGAGCGTTGCCCTTCTGGCCCTCTGATCACAGGCCCGTGCTATACACCATCGAAGGCACGCCCACCAAACCACACGCGATCGAATTCTTGCTCCGTAAGGCAGGATTGAAGGGATACAGATCGAGAATTGATGAAACACTACCCGCGGTAGCCCCGAGTCGTACATCGGATGAGGTGAATACAGCGGTGGAGGTCATCATCACTACCATCCAGGAAGCAGCCAACCGAAACATCCCCAAGTTTTCCCCGCAGCCAGACGCCATCAGACGTCCAAGTACATCCTAGTCCTGATCGGTCAGAGGAACAACTTGACTACAGCTTGAAACCGGCCATCAATGCAATGATCCGGCAGATAGCCAACCTCATGGAGTGACTGGAAGACTGGGATCTGGCACGACCAACTGCGGAGGTCTTACGAGGATCATCGTCAGTTCTGGAAGTTAGAAAGGATATTCGTCACGAAAAGATGAACGATACACCTAACTTCTGAGACCAACCAATTATCACCTGGGGAACTGGCCGAACTCCTGGCAACAAGCTATGCAGCGTAGGATGCTGAGCGGACTGCTGATGCCCCTTCTCTTGAAAGACTACCGAGTCCCATAGAGAAGCCCGTCTTTACTACCTTCAGCAAGCTTGAGTCGGTGTTACGTTATGGATCATGGATCCAATCAATGATACAGAAAACAGTATTTGTCCTCGACAAATTTGGATAATTTTTTTCCAATACCTTTCTAACAATTTTACATGTATTATGTTTTGTGAACTGATAAATTAAGAAAAGCGAAATAGTGCATATTAATCTGTAGCAGTCAGCGAGCACGGAGTGCCGCTATATCCCGCCAGGGGCCAGCACTTCAAGCGTCTAAGAAGCTGTATAATTGTATATAAGTTTATCATTATAAAAATACGATCTCTTGTATAAATGTATATATGTTAATATGTAAAATGTAAAAATGTTAATTATAAAATAAAAAGAGATTGAGCAATAAGATTCTACGGAACTATCTCAAGTAGAGTTAAAAGAGTGAATTCTCAGTGATAATCGATCACATGAGGCCTTCAATTGTCACCGGGATTGATCCATCAGATCAAGCCTTCTCCGGGTCTAGTCATAGCACTGGTGGCTTACACTCTACTTGAGTTAGAGAAGTTTATTGCTAATCTATCCTCATAAGAGTTGGTTTTTGTTATGCTCACCTTAGACTATTGCCTATCTCCTCTCCCTTACTCCAGCAATCTTAGTCCGTCCGCTTCATCTCGGCAACTAGAACTGTTGCTCTGCCTCGGACTCTCTCACCTAGACCTCCTCTACCTAGTCAGTGTCCAGGGCTCATCCCCTGGCACGGCCTTCCTTTCTTAACTAATAATGAATACGCCTTGTCGTGGGCCTTCTGTAAAGAGATATCAGGCTGGAGAAATCGCCTAAGACCAGACAACCCCGACAAGTGGTGACCCCGACGTGATCCAGAGGAAGAATAACTTCAGGAGGACCTAGAAATAACTAGAGAGATGGCAGGAGATTCAGAGACGGAAAATGAAAAGACACAAGGACAGAGAAGGGACCCTCAGGAAATCGATGCATATCAAGGCCCAGTATCAAGAATACCACGGTTCTGGAGGAACAACCCCGTGCTATGGTTCGCCACCTGCGAGGCCGTATTCTCAACTTTGAAGGTCACATGGAGCACCATAAAATTCCAACTTCTGATCCCGAATATCGATCAGGACGTATTAATACAAGTGCAAGACCTTATTACGGATCCTCTTAAGCAGACATATGAAAATTTGAAGGCCAGGCTAGTACAGACCTTTGGAGAATCAGAAAACATAAGGATAAAGAAACTTTTAGAAGAAATCCCGCTAGGAGACCAAACCCCGTCACAGTTACTTCGAAGGATGCAGCAACTAGCTGGAGATTGCGTGAACGCAGAGTTCATCAGGACATTATGGCTGAAAACCCTACCTACTAGGTTCCAACCAATATTGGCCGCCACAGAACACACAGATGTGGAAAAACTAGCCGCTATAGCAGACAAAATCCATGAAGTATCAGCGCCAACCGAAGCCTACACCATCACTCGACCAGCCACTTCGAGACAGACAGTGGATAAGCCATCGCGTGACTATAAGGAAGATCTAAGAGAACTCCGGCAAGACATAGACAGAATACTAGGTATCTTAGGATCAAAAGAGCGCGGACGAAGCCTAAGCCGAGGACGGAACGGCGCACGCTGAAGATCCAAATCCCATCCGAGCGGTATTTGCTACTACCATCGACGCTTTCAAGAAAAGTCTTTTAAGTGCAGGAAGCCTTGTAAATGGGAAGCAAAAAGCCCTGAGCAAAATTTAAACTCCGACCAGTGAAAGTTGTGGCGGAAACTTATAAAAATATTAGGTAGTATTATCAAAATCGGAAGTAGATTATTATTAGATGGTATACACATCACTAAAACCAACCAAATAATGGCAAATAATAAAACAGATAGTAGGATTTTATTTACTCATTATGGTGACATTATAAATAAAATGTCTGCATGATTATAATATTAATAACGATCGTATGCGGTATTTCATTTTAGGGAATTACATACTTAAATTTCTAAGTGCTTTTAGAATGTATTACTCATCCTGAAAATGGCAGGAAACATAATTGTAATATTTCCAATGTTAACTAGTTTACCTACGTAAAGTAGTAAAGTTAAACTGTACAGTAATAACCGGTCGTTAGGCTACTAGGGTTTTACTAAGTTAACCGAATCTTAGTTAAAACCAAGACTGGTGCAACGGTCTCTGAGAAGTAACTATACGGTTAGGTATTTGAATTTCATTTTCCTGAAGTTCTAATTCTTTAGCAATGTTGTTCTACTTCTGCTACAGTGGTAGAGTAGTGTTGCTATTCATTTTACAGGAAGTTAAAACGTAATACTTGTATCGTAATTGATTCAAGGTCGTAATTTGAAGTGTTGAATCATTTATAGCTTCGAGTGATGAGTCAATAGTTGACCCTGGATTCTATGAGAAGATGATTGGGGTGTGGTCAATGAAGATCGCAAATAAGTAAACACTTATTTATTAGTGCGAACGTTTCGGACAGGATTTCTAGCCTTCATCAGGGCTAAGAACATAAACAAGATAACAACCATAATCATTAAATGCAAGAACAGAAAAACAAGAAACATAAAACGATATAAAAACAGATAGTTACATAATTAGTATTGAAGAAAATGCATAGTGTAATATTATAAGAATATGTGAACTGTATATCATAATACACAGGAAAAGTAGTAATATTTAAATGAATAATTGAATAAGAAACTAAAGTAGGTATGAAAATTAACCTCATAAATACATATATAAAATTGGAAATTATTTAAAATTGAATTAATATAAAATATATAAAGAAAAAACGAACATGTGATCAATTAAACATGTAAGTTGAATGACAAAGTTAGAGTTAGAGTAGAGTTATTTAAGCTAAGAGTAGTAAGTAATATAAAAACAATAATTAGAAGTGGTGATCATAACTAATAAAGTGGGTGAGAGAAAAAGAATAAGGAATGATGGTTGAAAAGTATAAAATATACACCGTCATGGAGGCAGGTCCATTATAATATTAAGAGCCGGAAAGAAAAAAGGCAGTTATCTCACTCCAATGTTTGATAACTTTAATGAAAACTATGTATAATGACTAGTCAAAACTGATGAGTCTGCCAAGTATAGGTTGGGAGAATAAAAAATGGTGGGTGTTTCAAAAACGTTAAAAATAATTAATTTTTCATTCGAAGAAATAAGATATAGAGCTTAAAAACTATCAACATTAGAAAACCTAAGGGAATATAATTTAAAGCAGAGTAAATTTGATAAAATATGAACCCTAATAGAGCTATTTACGTTCGATAGTTCTCGAGATATAGCTTTTTTAAAAAGCTACATTTCTTAAAAATGTACTGAAAGATTAGTAGTTAGTTAATTTATTTTGAGAAATCTATTTCTCAGGAACTATGTGACGTAAAAATGGTTATTAGCATTCAATTTAAAGCTAGTTTAAAGTACTATAAAGGAAGTTATGACCTTTATCTTCGTAGTTTTCATGATATTTGCTAAAATAAATCGATTTATAGTTGTTCGGACAATATGTTTAATTTATAAAAACCTTTATTTCAGAAACAGACGTATAGATGTTTGTCAGCACTGAAATTAAAGCTAGTTAAATTGACTGTAAAATAGTTCATAACGTTTATCTTTGTAGCAATAGTAGTTTTTATGATATTCGACAAAATAAATTTACAAAATGTTAATGTCTAGTTGTTCGTAAAAAATATTTGATTTTTGAATAAATATATTTCAAGACCCATAAAGCGTACATATGTCTGCTAGCACACTAAATAAAGAAAATGTAACTTACTATAAAGTTGTTTATGACACTTCACTTCGTAGATGTAGTAGTTTTTATGATATTCGCTTATGACTATAAATTTGGCTAATGACAATTTGTCCGAACAACTATAAATTAATTTATTTTAGCAAATATCATGAAAACTACAATTCCTACGAAAATAAAAGTAATAGACATCTGTGCGTCGAATGGTTTTAGAGATATAGATTTTTCAATATAAATTAAGTAACTACTGATCATTCAGTACATTCTGTACAACATTTTTATGAAATGTTGCTTTTTATACGGCTATATCTCGGGAACTATTGAACGTAAATAGCTCTATTAGGACTCATGTTTTTGCAAATTTACTCTACTTTGTAATGATGTTCTCTTATATTTTCTAGTGTTGTTGGTTTTAAAGATATAGAACTCCGAATGAAAAATTAATTATTTTTAACATAAATGTTTATTTTAACTGTTTCAAAACAGCCGCCATTTTTTATTCCCCCTACCTATACTTGTGAGACTCATCAGTTTTGACTAGCAATTATACCTAGTCATCAATTAAGTAATCAAAAATTGGGCTGAAATAACTGCCTTTTTTCTCCTCTCTTCGGCTCTTGTACAACTAGCGCAATGGCCCAACGTGAAATATAAAATATGTTAGCGAAAATGCTTGTAAGGTATGGACTGAAGTAAAGAAAGTTAACTATAGACCAAACTGTATGCCAGGGGTGGCCAAGCTCCTTCGTAGTCAGAGCCATTTCTCAACATTTGAAATTTTTCGCGAACCGCAATTAAATATGTATTTAAAAGATATTAAAAAATTTCTTTTTACAGAATTTATATTTATTGAAAACATATAAATGAAAGTACAAAATATGTGTATTGAATTTAAGTATTAAAAATTAAACACATTTATTTTACTTCTCTTGATAATTCTTTAAAATTTAGTGAATAATAAGTGACAGCACTTCTCAGATTCCGGTTAGTTAGTACTGATCGGTGTTTGGATTTCACGAATTTTAAAGTGGAATAAAATGATTCATATGAGTACGTTGTTCCGAATAAGGAAATAATTCGACAAGTAGCCTTTTTTAATTCAGGATACTTCGATTCTAGTACAAATCTGCAAAATTCAGTAATCGACGTCGACTTATATTTTAATCATAGAGCATCTTGTATCTTGAATCTCTATTAATTCTAATTATACAGATACTTTTTGGGTCATAATTATATTGAAAATGGAAAATCACCTTGAATTATTTTAATTTCAAATGGATTCAGAAAAAAAAATCAAGAGTTGATTTAAAATATATCAGGTCTTGAAATCTATTTTAGAATTCCGTCAATATTTCTTCTAGCTTTTTTATATGCTCGTTGATTTTTTCTTTAATATTGGAACAACATTTTTTTTAATTCCAGAAAAATGACAAAATATTTTATTCTTTTGAAAAAGTTGTAATTTAGTTTGAAAACTAAATATACACTGTGAGACCTCAGATATAATTTTATCTTTCCCCTGCAATTGTAAATTCAGTGTTTGCAAATATTCCATAACATCATTCAAAAACATTAAATCTTGTAACCGCTCATCATCGTCTAATTCTGAATAGGTTATTTCCTTTGCTTTTAGAAATGCAGTTATCGGATTAAATAAATCTACAAAACGATTTAATATGTTGTAGCTAGATAACCGTCTATCAATGCAAAAGAAATTAATGTCATTTGGAAGTTCTTCGTCTTTTGATTCTTCAAGGAAATTTTTGAATTGTTGATGATTTTTTGCAATAGTGCGAATGTAATTTACAATATATAACACTGTTATCATAACATCATGATATTTTAAATATTTTGTAACGAGATGTTCTCGGTGAATTATGCAGTGAATCGTTATGAATTGTGGAATTTGAGAACCATCTCTTAAAAGCCTAATAAGCCAAATATTTTTACCCAGCATTGCCGAAGCTCCATCAGTTGCAATACTCACAAGTTTATTAACAGGCCATCAAAAGTTTTCATTATGGAATCTAATGCATTTTTGATATCGACACCGCGGGTTGACTCTTGAAGAGCTACTAAATCTAATAATTCTTCTTTAACAACGAAGTCAGGTGAAACAAAATATATGAAAACTGCCAATTGTGGAAGATCTATGATATCAGTTGATTCATCAAGGGCTAAGCTAAATACAATGCAGTTCTTAAAATCATTATTTAAATTATTTTCAAGAGATGCATTAATTGCAGTTATGCGTCATTCGGTTGTGTGTCTCGAGATGGGAATTTACGAAACAACATTGTGCAATGCTGCATTATTTGGATCTAAAACTTTAAGCACATCTTCCAAGTTTTTTTTTAACAAACTCTCCCTCTCCATACAGGCGTTTTTCACGAGCAATATTCCAGGCAATAACAAAACTGGCTACAGCCAAATTGACTGTTGTTTCTTTAAATTTGATTTTAAAGAAGTAAGTTTATCTGAGCTTTAGTTAGAATTTGGAGGATACTGATTAGAAAACTGAGGATGATTAGTTTCATAATGTCGACATAAATTGATAGCTTTATAATCACTGACTGTAGAATTACAAATAACGCCTAATGATTTTCCGTTATTGCCAATGAAAAAGAAATCCCCCTCCCACTCATTATTAAAACTTGCTCCTATTTTCTTTTTTTTCTCCAGAGCACAATGTCAACTGTCCGTTGCAATGAAAGTTTACAAATTCAAAATCGGTTAGGAGTCGGTCGATTACGGACTATTACGCCACTTTTTATGTTCGTTCGCGCAGTTTTCGATGAGTCATCCTTAACTTGGACAGAAATGAAATTTGTTAGAACGTTGCACTTAGTCTTTCATATTTGTTGTCAGTAATTTAAAAGATATTTTGAAACACATACAGAACGATAATATTTTTTTTAAATATAATAGGACAAAAATGAAAAGGGAACTCGGGTACATTTATTGAGAGCCACAAATAATCCTTCAAAGAGTCGCATGTGGCTCGCGAGCCGTAGGTTGGCCCCTCCTTCTATATAATATAATGATAAGATCTAAGTGAATATAAACATTAAAAATAAGTTGTTGCTAACTAAATTATTTAGAAATAAGGATTGGCCGTGTATGATAAGAAAAAGGAAGATGGTCGGGGTGCGGTCAAAGAAAAACTCAAATAGTGATTAAACTATTTGATGTGAGCCAACGTTTCGCCCCACCTTGCAGGGCTCTCAGAAGACTGTTCAGTGCGACCTAGACTGACCTATAGTCTAGGTATAAAATTTAAATTTTATTTAAATAAATATTTTCGTCAAAAGTTCTACACTTCATTGATTGTCATGGCTCGAAAACGTTTCACTTGTTTTTAACCGTCATAAATATTTTTAAATAGTGTTCATATGCAGAGAGTTCAAGACTCCCTTGACACCTTCCTTTTTTCGTAATAGTTTTTTATATTTCTATTCGAGTCTGCAAGTATAGTTAGAGGAATACAAAATGGCGGCTGTTTCAAAATTTTTGTTATATGGTTCAAAATTTGGTTTAAACTCGGAATCAGTACTTGGTCTTTTATTTTGGCAGGTATCATGAAAATTATTACTCCTACGAAGGTAAACGTCATACACTACTTTATAGCACATAAAACTAGCTTTAATTTGAGTGCTAATAGACATCTGTACTTCTTATGGTTCCTGAGATATAGATTTCCCACTATAAATTCACTGATTAGTGATTTTTCAGTAAATGTTTCTATGAAATATTGATTTAAAAAAAAAAAGAAAAGTTTCTCGAGAACTATTGTTCGTAAACAGCTCAGTTAGTGATCATATTTTAGTAAATTACTCAACTTTAAATGATTGATCTATTAGGTTCTAGTGTAGTAGGTAGTTTTAACGTTATGGAACTTCGGTTGAAAAATTTGTTTTTCTTCCCCCTATTATAAATAATTTTCGATAAAGTAATAAAAAATTGTGGTGAAATATCTTTTTTCTCCTTTTGTGATTTTCGCAAAAGAATATCTAAATATTAGAGTAGACGAAAATTATGAACAAAACAATTTTATTTTTCTGTTGCTATGAAAGTTCTCATCATGTTGGGGTTTCTCAAGATAAATATAAACTTTCCTCCTGCCAAGGATACAACACTTTAACAAAAGATAACGAAGCACTCAAGTGATTGGGGAAGATCTTCCGGTCTAGTCATATCCTGTTCGATTCTGATTTATCTATTTTTCCTTTTTTCTCCTTTAGTCATTCATAAAATTCTTTAATATTTTATATTTATCTGTAATTTATTATTGCTACCAATGAGAACTGTTTATTTTTTTTAAATAAACAAAATTATAGGTACTTTATATCTAGATTTTTTAAAAATTCGGCATTTAAACTAGGTTAGTCTATTTAATGAGTATACAAACGATACGAACGATTAAAGACCACTTAATTGCTCATTGATCCACCAAGTTTAATCAAAATCGCTTGTGCCATTTTGGATAAAATCGAAAAAAATGTTAAAAATCGTTTTTAAAAAAGTGGCTCTTTTCGTTGATTTTGAACTAGATTGTTCACAAACAGACACACAGACTATTTTACGAAACTATGTTTTTAGGACTCAGGGACCTTAAAACATGTTTCTCCGTCGAAAACATGATTTCGGAATTTTTCACGATAGCAATATTTTCCCTTATTATATATCACAGGTGACCATTAAGTCGATCGCGAGGCCAATTTGATGTTGATCGTCGCTCGCTGGATTGCCAGACATTCTGTGTACCATGGACTTCAAAGATATTGTAGAGGACAAAACTTTCAAGCAATAGTTTCAGAAATGTTTCATATGAATCAAAAGTTATTAATTATCCATGTTATTTCAATTTCTCTGGATGTGAGTTTTTCAGCCCTTTAATTATCGTTGTTGTTTTTTACGTAGGTAGATAAGCCGTATTTCAGTATGATCTATACTCAGCGAGCTATTGATAGATTAGCAAAAAGTAAGTCATATTATTCTTTCATGATATATTTTCCTGGCAAAAAAAAAAAAAAAATTCAAATCAAATTATCAGCCATACAGTGCAGCATTATAACTACGTTTTCATGTTTACGAACAGTTAGTACAAAAATTTATACATTGCAGTTGATAAAAAATTAAAATGTATTTTAAGGTAGTAAAAATCTATCTTGAAAATGTATCGGGAAATTGGTGAATATTTTAGGTGACGCATGTACGGAATGCCGTTATCAAAAGGTGGGTTTGGAAATTTATTTTCTTCATGAGCCTATATCTCGAAAACTTAATTAGTGATTTAAAAAATAGTTTTGAAAATATATATTACTTATCCATCCATACCTCGCTGAAACGCACCTGATACTGAAACACAGTGGATAAACATAGTATGCGTTTCATACTATGTCTATGACAACAAGGCAATCGCGACGCACTTATAAGATAAAAAGCAGGTCTTTTATACAGAAAAGTTGGCCATCTATTTATATATATATATATTCCATATGTAGTTAAGTGAAAGTAAAAATTGGTATATTTTTTGAACAAATATGAATTTTTTTTTTAAAGTATTGAGCATAAAATACTAGTTCTATATTCATAGGACATCAAGATATTGATTATGCTTGTACTAGTAAGGGTTATAATTTGTCGAAATATCTACATATATTTAGCTTTTTGGTTATATAGCAGCGAGGATATTAAATCAAACCAAGTTATCATCTAAAAAGAACAAATTCATCCTAAACCTTAGAGATTCAGCTTACTATGCACCAAGTGATGTGGTATTGATTTTTAAGAAAATGCTAATAGTTTCTATTCGATTAAGAAACACAAAGAAACAAAAATAAAGCCAAGGGATCATAAAGCTTAAAAAAGAAAGTAGTGTTGACATTGAGCTTAGACCTTCTTGATATTGGCCATGCTAATAATCTCAACATGATAACAATTAAAGAAGATAATGAATTTCTACTTACACAAAGACAAAAAGGGGGATTTGATAAAATAGATAATAAGATCACTTTTCAAAGAATTTTAATACCTCCAGATAGGAGTATTAAGGAAGTAGTCCAGTAAAGTTGCAAATTAACCTACGATAAATTGTAAAATAATTTCTTTTAATGGATTATAATGCAAAACTGTTTGAAAAACACGATGATGAAAGTTAACCACTCTCCCGGGGTACATATGCCTAATATAGCAGATTTTTAAAATGGCCGCCACTTTTTTTCTAGGTTTAGAGCCAATAACTAGTGAATTATGAATAATAATAATAATCTTTATTTATTCTGGGATTGATCCCTTTAGAATAATGTACAGGCGTCAAAATTAGGCTTTAGTAGTAAATTACAAAATAGAGATGAAATTACAGATGTCATAAAATAAAATAATACTATGAATTTAAAAATATACAAATAAACAACCATAATTAACGAATATATAAAATAATGATAAAACAAATAAAATGAAACCACTTGTCATATCATAAAACATAAGATGACTTCTGATAGTAAATAAAAAAAAAAAAAAAATGATAAAAAATCAAATACAATTACACTAAAAAGTAATAAATGAAAAGATATAATTCCTGCTAGTGTACATATTTACAATTATAAACGAAGATCTAAGACATAAAATACAGAAAATATGTAAAGCTTTTTTGAAACTTTCAATTATTATTCTTCCAGAATTGGGTGGACAGAAAGTAGTCGAATATACGGGATTTGAAGATTGGAAGGGTGTTAGAACTACCAATAAAGGAGGGAGTTTGTTAACTATGAACTAATGTTGGTATATAAAAATAGGTCCATGTTTTTATGGGTGGTATTCATCATTTTATTCTTATAGAAGTATATATCTTATTCTTATGGAAGTACACGTCATCTAAATCCTATGAAAACATTTTTTTTTTTCGGTTGACTCTACAGACTTCGTAGATCTTTGGTCGCCCGAGCCAGCCATCTCCTCACCTGCTGGTCTTGGGTCACTGCTTTCCAGTTGGCTGCATGCACCTCTTTCGCATTTTTGTTGAATCTGTCTATCCATCTGGTTTTTCCCTCCCACGTAGTCTTTTCCCTACTACAGTGGCATTAATTGTCGTGTAGAGGCGTCCTGTCCTAATGGATAGCTTCGAGCGACATCTCCAGCCCATCTTAACCTTCTCACCTTCATATCGTGAGATATAGATTGACTCTGCAAGCAGTTCACTGTTAGTTCTCCTCCATGTGTTAAGGCTTAGATCTCAGATAGCTTCTGTAATTGTACGTATGACTTTTCGCTCAAATCTTTCGATTCAGCTTTCTAGGATACTTAGCCCTAGACCCAGGTTTCACTACCGTGTATCAAAGCTGGCTTTATCATTTCATTGTACACCCTTAGTTTCAGATTTTTAGAAATTTTTTTGGGATTTCAGTATTCTTGACAAAAAGAATAAAGTTCTGTTCGCACTTGCTATACGTTGTCTATCCCAGTGCGTTGATCATTGATTGAAATTATTGTGGAGCCGTGTTATTTGAAACTGTCTACTTTTGAAAACAATTTACCATCCACACAGGTCATGTCGTTAGGTTGCAGTTTTCGGCTTACAATAATTATAAGGTATAGATTACAAGATTACCAATAAAGTAATCGGCACCAAGAAATTGCTTACCAAGAAAAATGCTGATCCCATTGGAGGAAGAAGAGCAAAAAGGAAGACCACGTTTGAGGTGGCTTGATGACTTAAGGCGGATCCACATGTTGGCCGCTCGCCACGAATCGGAGGCTTGTACAAATGCTCGGTAAAGAAAGAGCGGACCATCCACATGTCAGTGTTATTCAGAGAGGCAAGCATGGCGGACGTACAAAGGTTTCAGCTATTGCACTGGGATTATATTATTTTTATTACAAAAATGAAAGGAAATTAAATATAAAACTTATCAATAAAAAGTACCAACAAACACCTTTAACCTCCTAACAGCTCTCAGTTGCAACTGGACAAAGAACAATGGTGGAGATGCTACACGAGCGCTTTCACGAACCCCTTTGATCTGTCTCCAAAAAACCGACTCTCGACGGATCGGCAACGAGCTTAGGCCAACTCGTACTAGCCACCCATCCACATACTCGTGCATGTCTGAGTTCGCCATGACTTGGTCAACATGTAGAGGCCCCTTTAGATGCAGACCTGCGCTGGAGAGGAGATGGGGAAGACATTAACCAGGATAATCTCGGAGCCCTACAAGGGCTGTAGAGCTATTGTATTAATAAACAAACAACAGCAACACTAAGACTCTTCGAGATTTGTGTCTCGTCATTTGCGATACTTTGTCCGCACACGAGGCAAGATTTGTGTCTTTCTCGTCAAGTGCGAACTTTCGTAAACGGGAAAAATTAGCATTCTTTACCAGAATTTTTTTAATGCAGGAGTTTTTCTACGATATCTGACGATTTTCCGACTTTTTAGCTTATTATGTAGATCAAAAAGAAAACGAGTGTGAAAATTTTCAAACTTCTCTTTCGATTTTCCACTAATATTTCAGGAACGGCTGAATTACTCATTCATTTTGGAAATTTTTCCAACTAGAAATGTTGATCGAAATGAAAACAAGTTTCAAATGTAATGTTCATGAACTTGCTGCTTTGATTCAATAGTAGCATATCTGACAATAAAAAACTTTTGATTTTACTTAGAATAAGAGACGTATCACTAAGGTAGTACCGTAGAATGCGATTATTTTCTTTACTGAGCTCGTCCTACTGGCTTTCCTTTTAGAGTTGTTACGGGTTAACTCCAGTCTACGGTACAGTATATGGAATAGCTCAAAAATAAAATAAAAAATTGTTTGTGAGATATGTCACTATTCAAGCAAAGCAGCGATATCTATGAAAAAAATGCATTTTTGTATTAAAAAATATATAAGTTAAAGTTATGGTATATAGGGATTCATTATATTTAAATAAGATGGATTGAGTCTTCAATTTGCATTCTGATAGAATTAATTAACTGTAGTGAAGTTTAAGAATTAATTTTTTTATATTCCACTAACGCCTGTTGAACAGATTCGATACTTAGGACTCCATTTTGACAAAAGACTTACTTGGAACCCACATACAAGACTGAAACGACAAGAAACTACTCGTAGATTTCGATTGCTACACCTACTTGGCAAACGCAACGCAAAATTCCCATTCACTACAAAAAATTATAACAAATGGAATTGAGCTCTGGGGCTCTACCAAACCATCAAATTCCTCCCGCATCCAATCCTTACAATCAAAAATCCTACCTAAAAGCCTTGATGCTCCTTATGAAGTTACAAATAAACTCATCCACAAAGACCTTAACATCCCATTCGTTGCAGATTTGGCCCAAAATAGATATAAGTCTTTTCATTCAAAACTCCTTCCCTATCCTAATCCATTAGTTCTTAATCTCTCATCTCTGATAATCCTCGGAGGCGTCTGAAAAGAAGATGGCCACGGGACCTTCTAATTTAAATTAAAGCTTGAAGTACCACCAATGGGTGGTTCCTTCCCAAGATTTTCAAGTTTAAATAAAACATTCCACATATTTAATTATTGCATTTATTATTTTGTACATATATAAATTACCTTTAATAAATAAAAAAAAAATTATATTAATTCTTTGAGATCCAAAATTATACCACTAATGAATTGGGTTTTTTTGTTGATGTTTTGGTATAAGAAAAAGTTTCAATTTATATTGTAACAAACGAAAATAGTTTAAAATCATGCAGATAAACATCCTGTAACCGAAAAAAAAATAATGTGGTTTAACCGAGAAGAGAGACCTCCATAGAATTACCCCTAAGATCCATGGAGGGGCGTGAGGCTAGTACTTAAGCTGGTCCAAGCTGGGCATTCGGCAGTTCATCCATTGCTCTTCTTTCAGCCATCAGTGGCAAGGATAAACAGATCAAGGTATAAAAGAAATATTTTTATTATTTAACTTTTAGAAATTAATTCAACACAAAATCATAATTTTCGAAAATTAATCTGCTAATTATTTTCTAGTCAATACAGAGGCGTTGCTTCAGTGTTTTTTCTTTGGGAGGGTAAAATCATAATTTTATACTATGAAAAATATTATATTTTTTGAATAATATTCTGGATTTTTTTTTATCTATTACTATTATTTTTAATAATGCAATTTTAAAGTATGAAAATTGCATTATTAAAAATAATGTACTATTATTTTTAATAATGTATTCAGTATTAGCTTTTAGGGAATAACCCTATTCAAACAGATTCTATCTCAAAACATAACAAACATTATTAATTTTTTTATCATTAAAAGCATTATTTTTTTTTCGATCTGAATCATCGAAAGTAATCAAATAATGATCTATTATGTAGAAATCGATATTTGTTTGATCGTATTTTATGCTCTGCCATCCGGTTGTGATGGAACTTTTTGCTAAATGTTCAAGATTTTCCCGAGTAGGTTATTGGATATCCCGGCTATAGCATATCATTTTTTCAAAGAAATTAAAAATTTTTACCTTGAATTATTTGGAGAATTTTGTTTTTTTCTACCAATGACCATTGTTCATATATTCGTTAATAACTTTGCATTTTATCTAATTTTTACCCTGGTAAAACCGTTGGAAAACTAAATATCTGCTCTTTTCATTTTAACCAACATTAAATTACATAAATTTTAGATTTTATATCATAAAAAGGGCGAATTTTTGGCTTCAAATAAATAAAAATTTTTGGTGCAGCTTATAGAGCCTTAAACCACTACCAAGTTTGATGTAAGTTGGTCGAGTCGTATTGAAGTTATTTCTTTTTTTTTTACCATACATTGTTATCATATAATTTTATTTACCGCTGTAAACTAAATAGTATAATACGCAATTAATTAAATAATAGTCCAATAAGTTAATAACAAAATACATTAATTTATATCGAACTTTCACTAAATCTAGTAATTGCGAATCATTGCCGGGTCTCTTAGTAATAATATAATCTGTAATAACGATGTAAAATGTTAAAAACAACATTAAAATTAGAGTTAATACTATGATATATAAAGATATGATATTTTTATAATTGTTTAGGTGGAATATATCATCTAAAAATGATTTATTGACAATCAGATATTTTTTAATTAAACAATCATAAAATAACCTGAAGACATCATATACATAAGTAAATTAATGATCAACTTGATCATCCCAGATGTGAGTGTAATTTAATTTTTTTAATGAAAAAATTATTTGTTCTGACCACCTGTAATTGCTCAAATATTAATCTTATTACGTTCTTTTATATCACTTTTTGGGATCACTTCAGACTTTTGGACAGACCTCAATTAAACATTTTGCTTATAATTTTTACAGATTAGAAATTGATACATAAATGTATTTAGTTAGCCATTGTTAGTCATCTTATAAGCGTGGGAGTTAAGGCGTCAGCTTAGCAACCTCGCACCTGCAGCGGAATCCAGCCGGGGAGGAGAGGGTGACTTTTATTTCGTCGCGGCTCCATAGAATGAAAACTTGTCCCACTCACTCTGGCTAGGATGGTTTAGTTACCTGTAAATAATCCCCCTGTCAAATATGACCAGTTAGAGAGCGAAATAAGTAAATTTAAGTATGAAATTTTCCCAGCCTTTTCAAATCACAATTTTCAGGGTTTTCTAATCAAATCATTTCACTTACTTGTTGTGAATGTTGCACTAGGCAACAATGTATTTTTCTTGTCTCTGAATCCAATGGGCCGATTTCAAAGGTCACCCAAGGATGATCCTCAGAACTCATATTACCGTCTGCTATTTTTTTTCAAAATTTTAGCCGATTAGAGGATTCATATGACCATATCTTGGTAATTAATGGTGATTAAGGAGATGTTATAGATAAATCACAATACTAGAGCCAAAAAAATGAATAAATAAAAATAAATCTAAATAATTATTCATTTATACTTTTGTTAGTTATATATTTGCAAATTATAATCCATTCTGGAACAATGGGCAAAGTCTTTTATTATTTTTAGATTTTTCAATATTTAATCAGGTTTAGTAACTAAAATTAACTGGGAATATAAACGTACATATTCATCTAACTAATTCAATGAAAATCGATTAGATCATTTTTAATGAAACAAAAATATGAAAGTTATAAACAAATGAAGATACAAGAGAATAAATATTTAAAATTGAAAATTTTACATAATACTTCGGAATGATACTTATCTTAGAGTAGCTTTTTTGAAAATAAAACGTTAGTTTTTAAATATTAAAATTAATTATGTATAAAACGCAGCTGAGGAACCATACAACTGAACAATATTCATGGACATAATCTATTTTCAAATACTTGTGGTGACGTTTTAAAAATATATTGTCGAAACCAATTGGTTCATAAACTCTAATTACATTAGCGTTACAGTTGAATAACCAATAAATAGCGCATGGTTCAATATTTGGTTCAGTGGTCACTTGGTTTCTATGATTTGGAAACTGCATTTATTAATGAATAAAAATCTGTATATACATTCATGCTTAAAAGTTTTATATATTATAATTTTTTTTTTTTTGTCGAAATCCCTTTATTTAAATTAATATAAAATATAAACATATATACAATTTTTTGAATTGTGTCTTTTTACTGGAGCAGTGCTAAAAACACGGAAAAAAAATAAATTGGAAATACATGGATTTTAAAATATGTGAGGTGCTGGGGTGCACCTCAATTTTTGTCTTTTTCACTTATACACTAAAACCCTAAAAACTAAAATTAAAAATATGTTATAAGATACTAAAATAAAGATATATAAGATATACTTGCTCCTATAGGTGGATACCCCAGTCGACTTGCGAGGCAGCATGGCAGCAGGAAGAAATTCGACCAATAGGAGCACGGCGCTGAGTCACCTCGGCCTGGTCCTATCGGCCATCTACCTCAACTTGACATTGGACTCTGTAAGTGACTTTATTTCTCTTAATTCGGTTGATGAAGAGAGTTGTAAAAAAAAACAAGATTCTTCGTATAATTATTAATCAAATTTAATTCGGCTGTAATTATCTTTTAGGAAACAAACCCTTTCAATGATTATATTTTGAGGTGGTTTTAAAGTGTCTCTCCAAGTCTTAAAAAACTAAGCCATACCGACACTAAATTTTAACAATTTATTTGAAATTTTCAATTATGTTTTATGTTGTAATGAATTCTATTGTCATACTTTTATAAAAATTTAATTATAAAATTTTCCGCAAAGAATACAGTCAAGTGATGTTCTCTTTAAAATTCGACTGCCATGTATCAACTCAAAGAAATTTCAGTTTTGTCTTCACCTTCAATCAGATAAAAATTCAATCAATACATTAATATTTTTAACGAAAATTGCGGTTTTTAAAACTCAAAGGCTATAAATCATATTTTTAAAGATGCTGTGATTATGATTGTAATTTTTTTTTTTTTAATTTTAATAGATCGTCATTGACATTTTGTTAAAGCGATGATATTTAATTCATATTTAACAGAAAACATCGACCATTCTGCTATTCGAATTGAAAAAAATCAATTCAGACATGATTGAAATGACTTGTTAAAACACACTACTTTTTGATTTATACAATTCGCATTCTGAACAAGCTCTAAGCTTTTCCGCTCAATTCTTAAGAACACTCATTGATACAGATTCTTAAAAAATAATAAAATATTCCTTATTAATAATAAAAAATATTTACATCCTTACATAAAAAATCCTTATTTATTTACAAAACAGGTAAATGGTAGCGAGCACCATTCCTACGGAGGGGGATACGCGCCACCCATGGTCGTACCTCCTCAGATGTGGCCGGAATTCCTCACCAGACTCGCCATCGGTGGATACTCCGATCAAGGAGGTCTTGGAAATTACTTTAACCAGAATGGTGCCACTGGTTTCAACACAAATAATGGCTTCTTCGACGATTTATTCGCTCGTAGAAATGCATATGATTATGGAAAGGGATATGGAGGTATGCTGTAAATATTTATTTTCTGATACATTTATAAGAATAAGTGGATAAAAGCAATCTTGTGATTGTTGTTTGTATTCATATGGATAATTTGTGAATGAACTTGTTATCAACAGCTGGAGTCGACTACGGAAGAGGCGGAGTCCAAGGCGGTGGTTACAGGGATCTTGGAGGTCGTAATAAAGGACACACGGCTTCAGGATTTTCCAACTCTTATAGGAAGGACGAATCCGGCGATAGGTCTAGCTACTACGACGATGGTCTCGGCCACAAAGGAACCATCCGATACGGAGCTGATGATGCCAGGTAATTAAATTTCGGTATTTTAAATAAGTCATTTAATGAACTAATTATTAATAGAGGTTGAATTGTTAGATTCCGTGACCAGGGAGGTTCTCTCGGTAGGGGAGGTTTCCATAACAGCAACCTGAACAGATATGGTACTGCTGCAAGGGGACGATATGGTGATGCCCTCACATACGCCCAGGGTAACGACAGAGGAGCACACTTCGGTGGAGGAAGATACGGCTACGCAAGACATGGAAGGCTCATGCCGAACAAGAGTACCGGCCTCTACGTCATTCCAATGCCTAGCACACTTTTTTTCGATCAAACCCCCCCTCCACTGTAAAACCTTACGTTCGCTCCTACTCCTGGTACTCTTCTACCACATACACCATGCCATAAATCTCATCCTCGTAAAACTATCAAACTAAATTAGCAGAAGACTTTATACTTAATTAATTACTCCATTTTATATTTAAAAACATATATTAATTTTCAAAACCTGCCATCGGAGGTGAATGCTGGTGAAGACCCGAAGGATACCTCCAACTGAGGGGGGGTTCTCAATGACCATCGGATTATTTATTGACTTATCTTAAAACTGTACATATTTGTATATTTATTAACTAAGTAGAAATATATTGCTTTACCTCATTATTTAAGAAAATATAAAAAAAAAAAAGTTTTTGTAATGAATAAAGTTATCAAAAGAAGATCTGTTTTAATTACTTATTCCCTAAGTCGAAGCCAAATTGATCTTTTTAAGAAAATGATTTTTTTTTTACAATATATATGCATAATAAAAAACT
>NW_027112128.1:1075156-1097570 GCF_000696795.3 Halyomorpha halys | reverse complement strand
ACTTAATATATATGGAGAATAGAGATTAATAAATATCTTTTATACGAAGATGGTTGGGGGGTGCAGTCAAAAGTTGAAATAACTTATTTAATCGTGCCAACGTTTCGCCAGAATTTCTAGCCTTCATCAGGACTAAGAACAAAGAACATAATAACAACCAATGAATACAGAATAGAAAAAAGAAAATATAAACAGAATGACATGAAGTAAATAATTGTACAGAATGAAATAAATAAAATTAAAGTGATGAAAGAAGTGGAAAATAAAATGTATAGAGAGGTAATCTTCTCCTCGTATAAGTCATCCACGGTCAATTTCTCTCATGATTTTAAATATCTTTTAAGTTCTATATTTAACAAATGAGTATCGAGAAATAAATAAGAGGGAATGAATAGTTTTACGACATATTAATACGACATTCTAGTCATAAAACTATCCACTTCCATTTAATGTGAATGCTTTTGTCGCCAGACTACTTTTATGAATTAAAAACTTTTAAATAGTAAAAAACTTTAAACTTATTTCGAATGAAAACAATCACATCAATAATGCAGAAGAATAAAAAAAAATCACATACATAATATTTTAATTTTATAAAAAAATAGTGATTGATTAAAATTAAAATTACTTTTTAAATTTGTAAAATCAGGTAGTGTTGAATTATTATTGTACCACATTTACTGTATCTTTAAGATTTTAATTTCTGTTTCCATGACTTAGTTTTTACACAACATACTGCATTACCACTGAAGACCTGATCGTGCAATTGCATATTTTATTCCGTAGCTTCGAAGGAAAATAACATTCAACTAACATTACTTTTAGATTGCAAGAAAGTTGTTCATTTTTTAAGTTTTATTTAAGAAATTATTTTCATTTACGAATTTGTGATAGATGAAATCCAAATAAAGAACAATTAAATTTCAGTGAAATAATTCTTAGTTGTGAATGACGAACTCAATTATCCGTATCTCGGCTGTTAGCAATCTACGATAGGTGAAACAAACCCAAATCCCACCATATAAAAAATCATAAGTAGAGATCTCATTTCTAATTTATTTCATATTTTATTCAGTTGCGTTATTCCGTTTTAAATATAACATCTGCCTGATTCACCATTAATTTTAATCTTCATCAATTTGCTTATATCTATTGTAACTACCGTTATTGTGTTATACGCCAGGTTTCATCCATGATACGTATTTATTGATTTGCATTTATGCCCTAAACTATTTACTGCCTCGTTTACCTACATTACACTGTACTAAATAACTTAATAATCAGCATATATTTTAATTTAATGTTTGCAATATATTCGTGGATTTTGTATGGTTCTTGAGCGGATTTATTGTTAGAACTATTTTATTAAATGTCTTTCCAGATAAATGCTTGCTGAAAGGTTTCAACAAGTAAATCCACAGTAAAAGTGACTCAAAATGCTCTTTAATTTACGTATTTTTCAAATATTTAGGGGTGCCCTTTGGCCCAAGTTGGGAGTGGGGATAGGCCGCACTTGGTTTAATTTCTGGCTAAGTGGTTCGCAAACAGAAACGAGTTCTGTATTGATGAAAATCTTGAAGATCTATATAGTGGAAGTGGTAAAGTGGGTGAAAGTATAACTGATATTCAGAAATATCGGAATGAACTGTGAACATTTCTGGGGTGCGGTCACAAGAAAATAAACAGTAAAGTAGTTTGTAGGAAGATAGTCTGGGTGGCGGTCAATAAAGGTATCAAAATAGTAAAAGGAAACTATTTATTGATAACCAACGTTTCACTCCACTTTTCAGGGCTGTCAGATTGAAACAGAGATGAGGACGTCATCTCTGTTGACTGAAGTCGTCATCTCTGTTTCAACTTGACAACTCTGATGAAGCCCAAGAAAATATTTAACAACTATTTTTTATTTTCTTGTGACCGCACCCCTGACCATCTTTTTCATAATTTGAATTAATACGGTCAATTAGTTATATATAATGCGAACATTTCTAGTCAATGTATTATAAAAAACATATATCGATACTGTTGTTACCGATTATCGATATTATAATATCGAAGACAAAATATCGTTACTTTGATTATATCGATATCCAATCCCTACCTCTTATCTATAACCTTAGTGTTATAAATATTTCTGTGATTTCGGTGTTCCTCTAGTAAATTTTATATTCCAGTATTATCAAATAATTTAGTATTAATGATACCTCCTCCCCCTCCTGTACCTTTCTGTCCTGCCTGCAGGGCTTTAGACGAAACTGAACCATCCATAGATGAGGCCTTGAAAGATATCTTGGATTGTTGGTCGAGATTTTATCCTGAAAGAGGCAAAAAACCTGAAATCAGTTATAAGCATGTTGTTCCAATTTTACAACAGGGCCCTACATGTGGATTGGTTGCCATATCCATGGTATTGACATTAGTACCAAGAAACTGGACGTTACAGGAATTACTAGATGATGCTCAATCCTTGGGCTTTAGTAAAAGTGGTGAAATGTTTTCTGTAGATAATATGGAAACGTTTGCTAAGCATGTGCTGGGTGATTATTTTAAAGTGGAAATGTACTCAGGTGGTTTAGCAGCCGAGAAAGCCACTGTGATGGAATGTTTGATTAAAGGGCAAGGGCTTTACTTAGTTCCTTATGATTCAGACAGAAATCACTTGCCTGCTTGTCTCAGAGGTCATAAAGCTCATTGGGCAGTACTATGTGGCGCTGTTATCGATAATGGTGTTTCTTATGTTTTAGCAAGGCAGGGAAAAAGTAGACATATTGGAATATGGGACTATGATGCATTAGACCAGAGTAATAGTAATCTGTTTGAAATTGCACCTTCGAGGTTAACAGACGATTATACCTTTTATGACCTGAAAAAATCTATGGCAGGAAAATTTATTAAATTAGAAGAAAGAATAACATTATCAAATCCATTTTTTAGTTAATAAGTAACTAGTATGATGAGTAATTTTAAGTTTTATTTTCAAATTTCTAAAGGATTGAAGTTGTTGATGTGGTTTCTATCATTAACAGTTTTTGTTTTTTGAAGCTGACTAATTTTTTTGTTATTGTAGAGCATTAACAATTTATTTTTTTAGTGTGATTGTATTATGATTGTTTAATAATTATTACCTCTAATAATTTTAATGTAAGAATTATTTTTTTTTTTAAATTGGAAGTAACAGGGTTTATTTTTTTGAGGGGGTTATTACAATAAATATAAAGCTCAATTTTGTAAGATAATTTCTGAAGATAGTTTTCCATTAGTGAAGTTAATCCTTTGTTTATGTTTTAAAATTCAGTGTTCAGTAATTTGTCTGTAGTAAATTAATAAATTCTTAAAATCACCTGTTAATATGATAGGGATTTAGTACTACCTTACATAGCATTTGAATCAGTGCCATACAGTATTAGGTTTCGATTTAATCTATTTTATGAAACTAATGCAGTGTTAATGTTTTATTAACCACGATTATATATTTTGATGTATCATAGTAACTTATACGGGTTGTTTTTGGTTCTCTGATAGATGAGATATTGTTGAATCAGGCTGTGATATGATTTACCAGTAGCTACCGTGCCATGTAACATTGAACATTTTGTATTTATTGTTTGCTTCATTAAGTCCAAATAATTGTTATGTCTACATCGAAGAATGTTAGTAAATAATGAAGTTTTTGTTGGCTGTGCTTATTTTGTAACTTGAGATCTGTATGTTCCTCCATTAAATGTTTTGAAAATATTTTCTTTTAATAATGATAAATTAGATGATACTTGATCATTCTGTCAATAACAATGCTGTTACTAGTATTACTTATTTAAATTTTAAAAAACTTAGGATCATTACCAATATTTATTTTACATGGAATGTCTGTTGATTGTTAAATGTAGAATTGTAAAAATGTTATGGTTTCTGAAACCATTTTATAAAGTTTAATTATGTTACGAAAAGTACTTTTGCTTAAAGGAATGAAAAAATATATTTAAAATTGTCAAAATAATAAAGTTTATTTTATTGATGTTATCATTTCTTTCATATATTTATTTATTTATTTCAAATTTATTTACCTTAATCAGACCAAAAGGAGCAGTTATATTAAAAATTTTTAAGTTCTGAGCTCAAAGTCAAAATACTTCTTTTAAATTAAATTTAGTTTTCTAACATATTACATACTTTAAAAACAAGTTGTATCTGTATATTTTATTGTAAAAAAGTGTTCCACTTTGATAATAGTTATGAGTTCTTAATTAAAAAGTGTTTTGGACCCCTCTGCTGCAAATATGGCTGAGAGTAAAATACCCCAGCTTATGGATTGGGAAAATGTCCAAACATGCTCCTTGTCGCCCACCAGGACAATAATATAAAGAAGAAAATAGCTGAACTGTTGGAGAAAAAAAGATTATACGTGTTTCAAGAAGTGCATTGCGTATATATAGTGGACCTGTGCTAAGTTTGTTGACATTCTAGTTTTTAAAACGACTGAAAGGAAGAATTAATAGAACAACCCATGATAAGATTTTAAATAAATGATCAGGAACAGAGTCTCAAGATGTAGGGAGAGAAAAAGGGTATTCATACAAAATATATTACTTACTTAAGGAAACGTATACCGAGGAATTTGGCAAAAAGCAATTTTCGGTGAAAGGGCTTATGTTTGGTAGAGGAAACATCCTTCTAACAAGTAACTCACTCGGAATCTTACATCATCATTTGTATTATACCTTGGCTAGGTATTGTCAACTCTGTATGTTGCAAAGAGAAGATAAAAAATCTGTCAGGCTTTTCTCAACCTCTTAATATTGCCTATTCGACTGATTAGAATACAGTGTATTCTGTATTTGATTAGCTACTGAACACAATTTTTTCAAGTTCCTACTCATTTTGGATTTTGTTGTAATTATTAATAGTTTACAAAAAAAAAAAAAAAAAAAAAAAATGGATGCACCGAAAGGAATCTCAATAAAAGAGATTAAACTAATCATTTACATATATATTTTTCTACATTTACATATATACGATTTCCTGAAAAATCAAATTGCTTTAAACTGCAATATGATAAACAAATGCCTTTTAAGCATTATCTGATTTAAGTAAAATATCTTAACATGTTTATTAGAAGCATTGGCTAATAAAAGCCTAAAGGGATCTTTTTATTCATTAGTTATATCCATAAATGTTATATTTATGAAAAAAATCGAATACAAAAAGAGAAAATGAAGACAAGTCAATGTGGGCTGAGTGGCATTAACTCTGAAAGGGCACCACAGCATTCAGCACTTAAAGAGAATATCAACCAAACTGCAGTTCAAGAGTTTTTGTTGACCAAAATATTGTCGTCTAGTGGATTGGACAATGAATATTTTTCTAAAATAAAATATAGAGGATAATTCATGGAAAATAAAACCCAGAGACTATTCAAAAACATTGCTTTATTACCAAAACTTAAATGCATAAATATAGTTAGCAATAATCAATCAAAGGGGTAAAAACAGGTAATGACCAATTATCTTACAAGAAGATAGGTTACAAAGTTGCTAAAAAAAATCATAGTTAGGACAAATATTTATAACAAAAATGACCTGTACTTTACTGTTTGTTATAAATGGAAAAGAAAAAGCGATCATACAATATTGAACTGAAATTATTAATATTCGAAAAATGAAATTGGATTCTTATTGAAAACATGAAAAACTTACATACAGGAACATTATAAATTGTACTCAATGATAAAAAAAATATTTATCACAGCATTTAAAATAAATAAATTACTTATAAACTGATACATCATAGTAGGTGTAATATAACAGCTCTGCATAACAAAATCTTTTAAGGTAACAGTATAAAAAAACACCAACAAGAGCTTTCTAAAGCATAAGAATAATGCCAATAGGTATCTAGTTTTGGTATACATCATGATTAGAATTAGTTTAATACACTTCAACAGCTTAAAAAAAAAGTTATAATTTTAAGATTCATCAATAAAACACTTCAAATGACAGGTTGTAACATATATAATAAATCATCTAATGAATTTTAAAAAACAACAGAAAAGAACCATCATTCATCATCAATAATGCAACATTTTGTATATTGCACAATACGATTGCTTGTATTAATTTTAATGTATGATAGATATAAAACAAAACTATTTCTTATAGAACCCTAAAATGCTTCAATCATAAATTTTGTGCAAGAGTTACTTTCTAAGGAATTTTCTTTGGTTTCAATATGAATTGTTAATAAATGACTACTTGACTTTTGTAAGGAATCTATAACAACTACACAAATAAAATTAATAACTTCTTTTTTTTTTTTTTTCCCAACAAAATGTCATTTCATTTTAATAAGATATTTTTTGCTTCTTTAATTAATATCATGAACATAACAAGCAATTGTATATTTATTTAGAATGGAATGAAGTTCTCAAGTTTTTTAAATTTAGATTTTTACTTTAGATTACCTAAAAACATTTGAAAACCATTCATTTTGAGTTTTGCTGAAGTGGAGAAAAAAAATTATAATATGAAATAGGAAGTACTTTATAAGCATACAATGAATGCAAATGAAACACTAATTATGAGAGAGGAAAAAATAAATTATATAAAGTTGGTAAAAATTATAGACAGGTGAAAATGTCTTAGTGAAGAAAAGTAGTTCACTTTTGTTGAAATTCAGGCCTGGCCAAGAGATGAGCTATCAATTCTCCACAGGGTACTTCATCTTCTTGGCGAGTGGTAACATTACGGACTTTAACTACGCCACGGCTAATTTCATCCTGCCCTAAGATTATTGCCAATGGAATTTTATTCTCTTCACAATGCTGCAGTTGCGCCAAAAGTTTAGGGTTGCTCTTGTATGAATGTTCAGTCTTAACATATGGATTAAAGAAAAAAAAAAGATTAATTAAATTAAAAATAAATATGGGCTATTTACTAAATTATTAAATTAGTAATAGTATTACCATAACCTAATAGAATAGAAAAATATTATAATAAAGTAATAACTCTAAATTTTTTTTTAAAAAATTCAGAGCAAAGAATAACAAAACTTGAAGTATGTAAATGAGAAAGATTGAGGGAGATATTTGACCATGTATTTCAAATCAAGAATATGGCTATCAAAACTTCCTCAGTGTGAATTATCCAATTGACAATTATTCAGAACTGATCTAGGGTGATAAAAATGTAATTGTTAATAATGAGCGATAGGAGAATTGTTGCATTTATAATTACAAATTAAATAATTGCCATTCCACTTGCCATCTGTGCTGTTTATTTAAATTTTTGTTTATTCGAAGTCATATTTATAACTTTAACAATCTAAATACTATTTATACTGTCTTTCATTATTAGATGGAAGAAGCCTTTTGTTTATTTTACAAATAAACAAAACTTTGCCCACTGACTAAATATACTGACCTCTTCTGTACATGATTTAACAATAATAAATATATTACATTGCTTAAAATTCTATTTATTAGATATTTCACCATAAGCGATTCACATTAACCATATTCTTGAAAGCATAAGCTGTTTTGTAAAAAAGATGAACATTAAAAAAAATAAATAAAAAATAGGGAAAAAGATGAAGAATAAATTACTAGAAATAATATGATACAATTCATCCTCTATTTGGTCTGAAATAACTAATTATCGATAACTACATCAATTAATTCCTAGTAAAACTGGTAAAACAAAATACTGAGAACTCACGTTAATGCCTGCATCCCACAACATTGAAGTCAGCTTGAGCCTCTCCTTAACCAATCCCTTCTGAGCTGAGGCTACGTAAACCTGCACGTCTGTCGTTCGGTATTTCTCACCTTTAGCCTCCAAAACGGAGAAGATCCTTTCAACTCCTAAGGACACTCCAACGCAAGAAACACCACGACTTTTAGGGTCAAACATTGCTACAAGATTATCATATCGACCACCTCCAGCAACTGATCCAACCTCTTTATCTGTGAATATTGAAAACAATTTTATTTTATTTCATACTGGATGAATATTAAATTTCTAACAGGTAAGTGCATTACACCTTAAGAAAATAACATAAATCAGGTGTTGCATTGGATTATTTGACTCAGGATGTTAATCAGTCCCTTATAAATTAATAATCCTTCAAAATCTCTACCTAGTCACAGTTTATAACCATGAAAAAAGACTTATTCCACCATCTATATCCACTTTGAAACTAACCATGTATATCACTAAGTAGATAAGGACTGTATTATAGTGCTTAGTGCACTTTAGAAATATTTTGAGTTGATTTACACATTATCAATCTGTTATATTTAAATATATGTTTTAAAATGTAAATTATATCTTTTAGTAAATGTGACCAGTTAACAACATGTAAAATAATATCTGTAACATCTGTTAGCGAGACCGCAAGATCAGACTAGTATTGAATATCAATAGAATATATATAACGAAAGGTATTTACTAACCATTAATAACTGCTTCATATATTATTCCAGTGTAATAGTCAAGACCTCTCGCTAAAGAAAGATCAAAGACAACTTTCTCTTTTACACTACCACATAGTTCTAAGTACTCTGCCAATAACAATAGCTCAGATAGTGCTTTAGGACCAGAGCTGCTTGATCCCAAGGGACCTTCCTTCAAGCTATTTAGAAGAGTGTGATCACCACTTTGTTTGATGAATTCACCAACTTTATCAGCTACATCACTTGATAGTCCCTTAGTCATCATTTCTGCTTTCACCTCTTCCCAGGGCAGCTAATGGAAAAACAAAATAATAATAAGAAAACTAAAATCCTATAAAATAAGAAAACATCTGAAACTTGAACATAAAAAACAGTAATACTTCGATTGGTGTTAAATGGATAATTATGAAACACAAATAATATTGGTAAAAAAAACAGTAAGCCACGAATACATAAAACAATAAGCTTCATCAGAACGTAACAGTAGTGTGAAAAAAAAAACTTTTAAGATTAATTTTAATGAAACTAACTTAAAAATTGTGAAATATTTCATACCTTATCAAGCTTGTCAACAGATGAACAAACAGGTCTGAAAAGATCAGTTGGAACACCACTTACTTCAAAAATACTGTTCAGAAGTAGACGATGGTTCACCTAAATAAAATCACAATTAATTAAGAACTAGGTATGCAGGAATTTTAGAGCTATATAGTTCTACTTCTGGGAAGTACATGAGTTAGAGTTGATATTTGGAGTATAAGTAAAATTTTTAAAGAAGTAAGGTGAGTGAAAGTTCTAAAATCATTTAAGCATAAAATCAATACAAGAATATCAATTTTATAACACTAGAATTTTTTTTCTTTTCCAATGGTTTACTAACCTTAATTACGTACTTTCCAATGTTTACTGCATCTAAAGCCTCAGAAACAATTTTCAAACATTCAACTTCTGGAAGCATGACATCATAATTTCCAGCTATGTCGAAATCCTAAATTAAGTTGAATAGGTTAACTAAAATACATTGTTAAATAGATGTTATAAATTATTTTCAAAAGCGGATCATACTGATTATAACTAACACACTGGTAAAACTCCCTGTAGCGGCCTTTGGTGAAAGAGGGGGTATCTCTTCTATACACTTTGGCGATGTGATACCTTTTTATATTAGACACTTTGTTCATGGCCAAATATCTGGCAAATGGTACTGTTAAGTCATATCTGAAACACCACCAAAAAGTAACTTATTTGAAACCAAGTTAGATCATCTGAATTTATGATAGTGAAAATAAATGGTCGAAATTATAAAAGATAATGGTTGTCTTGATTAAATAAATTACAGACTATGAAATTTTTATACAGTTTACCTGAGGGCTAAGAATTCACCACCTTGATCAGCTAAGTCATAGATTAGCTTAGAGTCTTCACCATATTTTCCAGTAAGAATTTCCTTTAAACATAATAATATTTAAAATTATAAATTAAATTGTGACCAGAAATTACTAAAATATCAAATAATTTCAAGGAGATATAGATCACAAGCTGAATTAACATAAAACTAATATTGTTCAATCACACATCGAATACACAGCCAAAGCTCCTTATTCATGGTTCCATCATTTGTGGTACCAGTATTCATGGATTAAAAAGTTGTGAATACTTCATGTATTTACAGGAGATAATTCCTTTATTTGTGGGGCTAAAACTTACGAAGGATGCATTGTATCTTTAGAATTATAAGTATTTACCAGCTAAATTTCAAAACGAACAAGTCTTACTGCCACTTGGCCAAAAGTTTCAAAATAAAACATCGCCAGATTACAAGAGCTGCTATGGGTTTTGATAAAGACCTACATTTGGTGTGTATTTGCACACAATTGGAGTTAAATCTTTTATTACATAAACTCCAAATGATCAATATTATAGGGGGAGGAGGGAGTGCGGTTAGTAATGACAAGAAGAAATAAATAAGACTTATTTATTTGTGCCGACATTTTGGCCTGAATTTCAGGGCTTCATTGGGGCTGGAAACAAGAAGCAAGATAAGAACTTTTATTATATATTTTTATTTAGTAAACTTGGAATATTTCTCCTATAAAGTATCATTCAATATTCACTGTATATTTACAAAACATAATTCCCAGAAATAAGGACCTTCGATAGTACTGTTACATAATATACTGATTATAAATAGATATGAATAGAAAGTATATTACAATACAACCATGGTAATTTGACCAATATGGAACCAATAAGACGTCAGATTATCAAATATTCTGGACAATTCAAAACAAGGAATTAATCCCTAAATTTGATTTATGAGTACTTCTTTATTAAGTTCATAAGAAGTTTATACTTATTAATGAACTATTATTATTATTAAAAAATCTTCTTCTGGTTCTCCCCACCATAATCAGTCAAAATTTTCTGGATCCCTTCATAAATGTCATGAGCTTGTTGGATAAGTGAATGTGGAGAATAAAAAAAAGTCGGCCTATCAAGATTATACAATAATTGTAAACCATTTCAAATATATTTTATTTTTCAATGTCTGGTCTTGAAAGAAATACATACTATAATCACTTGGATAAATAGTAGAAACTACTTTAAAAAAATAAAATAATTCATAAACAATTTCATTTATTTCCATTTCATCTATATTTAGGCGCTACTTTCCCACTAATTTGGAAAAGCTTGTGTGAACTAGTAACATTTTTCACTTGATTTATATTTGACTATAAAAATCAAAATTATTTTGGGAAAAAAAAAATAGACCAAGTATTATTGATTGCAATCAGATAAACACAAATGATTCAAGGGTCACCCAATTATCGGATAATAAGGTCTAGAACTGTTCAACCTTGACCACTGAATTAGAATTGGTCTAAAAACCAGTTAGCATGACAACCTTCAAATCCATAAGAATCTCTTATGGGATTTGATTTATGAAAATATACTAACTTATTTTCCATAACTATGTATTATAAAAATAGATTAAAAAACAAAAAGGCAGTCTTACTTTAAGTTCAAAGACAGGAGTTTCTATTGTCTCAGCTCCATGCCGTTTAAAAATAGTCTCAATTTTACTCAGTACCGAGTTTCTAAGAGCCATTTGCTGTGGACCATAGTCTCTTGTACCTTTTGGGGTCTTAAGAATAAGTTTACCAGATGGTTCTCCATCGTTCAATTGAGCTTTCAAAGCTAACAGTTTGGCTACTTCTTCAGCAATCTGCAACATGTAGTAATGAGGGAATATAATTTAAGTAAAATTAAAACTAAACCTAGTATAAAATGATGTAATAAGAATAGAAAGTAGCAATTATTGCGTAATTGCTATCATAACAATACTAGACCAAACAAAAGCAACATAGCACTATGGTTATTTAATAATAATACTAACATTAAGTCAGGATTTTAAATCAATCAAAATTACCGCAATATCTGATGTTGAATAACGACACTTGTGAAAACTCAATGAAGAAACAACCATATATGAAAAACATTTTTTATTTATATTTCTAATGCAAAACATCTTATAAATAAATAAACAATTAGTGAAAAAACTATCAGAATCTAATTTAGGATAAGCCCATGCTTAAAACACCATCATATACACAAATATAAGCAATGACATCAGTTTAAAATGGTGGAATGGATGCTAGTAATATAAATAATGGCTAAGATAAACATAACATCAAATAAATCAAAGAATAACGACTTAATCCTAAGTTTCCTATGTTCACATTGGACGTGATAAAAGTAAACTATTAAGGAAGGTTACGCATATTGACAAGCAGTGGTTAAGAACCTACAGATTCCTTGTCTGCCTTTGACTCTTTGAGTTTTCGGACAACTTCGCCTTGCAGTTTTATGCTCTCCTGAATCTTAGCCCTGTCACTGTCATCTGCCATCGTGAAAGATATGATTCAACTAGCCAATGTGGCGATAAATACATGCTCCCTTGGAGAAAGGTTTTTTGAAATCCATTGCTACCACACTCTATCAGTGTTGTCATTGGAAGTTATTTATTTAAAAAAAAAAAAAATACAGGAACGAACTCAGTGTTGGACAAAATGCAGCAATGTTTAACCACTATTAATCACGAATGAATTTGCTCGAATGTTGTTACAACTTTCAGATTCATTCGTAGTTAATAATTTAAATATTTTTTACTAACTATTTGTATGTAGTTGAATTTTAATGAATATCTCTGGGCCAGATTTACTATAATGGCTAGAGCTACAATCTCAAAGTGCGCACGTTAAAAATAACAAAAATATTTCTTTAAATACCAAAGAAAATGTCTGTGATGGATTAACAAAAGTTTTATATAGCCACAAGTAATGCCATTATGCGATAAAGTTAAAATTGCTGTCAAAAAGATTATTTTTTTGAGTTTAAGTACAGAATCGATCATACTTCCCTCTCTGATTTCTGGTTGCCACACTGGACTACATAGTTTTAAGATGTTATTGAAAGTTTAGCTTAAATTAATGATGATTTTCCTAAAAGCTCATTTATTCTTGAAGAAAGACTAGTATGATTTCTGCTTACACCAAATCAGCCACAATTTTAATAAACTGATGGTCACAAACCCCATAGTCCATTTTAGCTGATTTATTTGTAGTCAGTAGAAATAGTTGCTTTACTCCAAGACATTAGTTTATTAGAGATTTTCCAATTTGGTACTACAGCTTGAAAGAGATTAATATGGAATGCATTTGGAGAGATAATATGGAAGATCAGGTGAGATTTCACAAGAAGTTGAAAAAGCATAGTCATTGATGATTTTGGTAAACATTCTCCTGGAAGCACTTTTTCTTTTCTAGTGAAATGAACAGTAGTAGTGTGTCATATTCTAAGATCCATAGAATGTCAATACAGATCTTGGGGTAGGGATACACTTAGAAAATGCCAGAACTATTTACCTATACATTTGTACAAATTTATTTGCTTACTGAAATACTCATTAAGTTTTACTTCATACCAAAACTTCAGTTTGTTGAGGTGGTTGTGTAAAATCTGACTCCAATTGATAATACTAGGTACTCTTGATCAGAAGGCCTCGACAATGCGTGCTCACTTAGGTAAGGTAGTTGATTAGGAGGTGAATAGATAGGATGGGACAAATGGGGAGCCAGTCTCATTACTAAGGATGATAGTCTCATTCTACCAGGTACTATTCCAGTAGCTACAGAGGAAAAATGCAAGCTCGGAGGGCAGCCAGCCGGAAGGCAACTTTGTTCTACCGGGTGTTATTCCTGTAGATATGAAGGTGTAAGTTAGCTCAGAGGGTAGCCAGCCGAATCCTACATAAGGCGAGAAGGTATAGGAAGGAAAAAAATCCACAAATGGTAGAGGCATAAAAGACAATATACACTTCCATAGAACTGGAATATACTGATCTACTGTGTAAGTTGTTATGCTCTGCCTCCTAATGAGATGTTTTTCGTAAAGTGAGATTCCACACTGAAAACTTTTTTTTCCTGATCCCTCTAAAACAGAAAGTAAAAGACACGTATGTATAAGTAAGTTGCATTACACATTTGTTACATAAATCGGATTGGATACAGACCTTTTTCTAACATTGGTACTTTAAAGTATGCAATGAGATACTTAGCTGTGGTTTGTTGGGTCCATTCTGTGAGAATACTACTATAAAAGAATTTGGAGTTGAGGGGCCTCTGCTTGATGATTAAACAAAGAAGGGTGAATAAAACAATAAGTAGTTATAGTTGAAAGATAATAGTAAATTATAAAAAATAGTCAGAAATCGATAGTAGTGAAGGGGGGGGGGGTGCAAGAGAAGAAAGGAGTTAAAGGGTGATGTTTATGGGGTTTTTGATGCCCTTCCTACCTTACCACCCCGCAGGAAGGAGGTATGGGGTGATTGATCGGAAAATTGGATTGAAGGAAGCAGGGAGACTGTCAAAGAACTTCTGCCTGGTCAGTGGGTAGATCTGAAGGTATTTAGAATGAATAGTACAAATATTAAAATTAATAAAATATGAACAAAATTGTATAAATTAATTAAACTTTACTAAAAATCTGTTTTTTAATATTTATTTACCTCTGCTAGAACCTGAGACATACAAAGTGAATACAAGTGAAATAAGAATACAAAATAAAAGAAATTAAAATATATTAAAATTTTAGTGTATAAATGAAAAGAAATAAATAGAAAGGACTACAAAAAACAAAATAATAAAATATATATAAGTTTCAAATATACAAAGATTACTTAAAATATAATTAACTAAAAGTACAATTTATAAAAATGTCTAGATTGAAATTAAGAAATATAGAAAATATGAAAGAATAAAACTACCAATAAATTAAATATTAATTAAAATTAAATCTGTACCACTATGAAGGGTCAGGGGTGCAGTACTTTGTAAGGAAGTGCTGTTACTAGACCAACGGTTGTACAAGGAGGTGATTTGGTCAGAATCATGCTCGACCACCAAATTTTTACCCCATTTAGGGTACCAACTTAATGTGGCTGGGTGGACGCCAGAGCTCTTCCAAACCCATAGGGCTTACTCACAACCACAGTGATACAGAAAATAATTATCTGCCACAGCTGGATTTGAACCCGGATCCTTGGTGTTATTACACAGTGCGCAAAGCTACCCACTCCCACAAATTAAATATAATTAAAATATTTTTAATTAACAAAATAGAAAAAGAAAAAAAAAATCTTGTGGCAGTCAAGGTAATGGCTGACAAAAGTAAAATTTCTGGAAATAAAATAATATATTAAAATTTTATTAATAATGATCATGCATTCCCTATTATAGATTCAGGTAGGAAATATTAGTTTCTGAACAATAATAACTAGAATTGAACAGCCTTTTTCTATGATAATTCTAGCAGGAAAATGTTTTTATATTGTAATAGGAGATTATAAGATTACAGGAGTAACTCAATCAGAGCAGCACTGCTGGGATTGTTAATCTATTGTAAGCTGCTACTCTCCTATTACAATATATAAATTTTCCTGTTAGAATTACAGGCGTCCCTTCCTCTACTTACCACTTCTATTTTGTCTTGTGTCATGAAATCAATTTACTCCCATATAATTTCTTTTTTCCTAAGTTGTAGAAGACAGTGAAGAAGTTCCACTTCGAAATAAATAAAAACTGAAATGTTATTGATGAACCAAAAATCAATTAAATATTCTTGAAAAGTTCTGAAATATTGAACTAACAGTAAATTACTAAGAAATCAGATAAAAAGATGAAACAAAAAACTTAATTAAACATAAAAATGATTCAATGGGATTATAAAGTATATAGTTTCCTTATTTTAGGTAGATTCATTTAAAATATGATAACAGCATTCAATTTATTTTGATTGTCTAGCTCCAACAAACTCATTAATTTGTGCCTTATGTCATCAAAGGGTGATGGCTACCCTAACTTTCCCTTGACCTCAACAATTTTAGGATTTTGATTTGGTTTGCCCTGGGTCATAGCAATACTAAATCTAACAGTACTAAATCACAGGTTCATTACAAGTAGTTGGTTTATAGGAGTAATTAGAATCAAAGTGGAATTTATTTTCTATTGAGGTAAACGCTGGAGTTTTTTTCCCATTAGCTAGATGTACTTAGGCTATCAATCTTACTTTTATGATTTGGGTATTAAAGCTAAGTTAAAATTCACGGAAAAAATTAAAATATTTCTGTAAACCATTGAATGACTTTTCAGAACAAATTTTCTATTTTTGCCAAAAAGATTATTTCCAAAAGATTCCAACATATTATGATGGTTTGAGACATATTGTTGATTTTGAGATAGCTTAAAATTTCTGCTCCAATTTAAACTAGATAGTTTCTTAGTTCTGTCATCAAGTTAGATGGCATGTTAAAGTTACTCAATCGCAACAAAGTGAAGTACCAATGGGAAGTCAATATCCTCATGTCTATAAAACTGATCACGACCAGTTTTACATTAGCTTAAAGATTTGAAATTGTACACGACATCTGCCAGTTTTGAACCTGACCTATGAGTCAGATGTACATTTAGGTTGGTATAACAAAACATATATAAATTTTAGTACCCCTTTCTCTATAAAATAAGTATAGTTAGAACTGCAAATTTCTGACATATAAAGAAATTAAAAATAATATTTAAAAAAAAAAGTCTTATTCTACAGAATAACAAATATGACTAAGAAGTAATAAAATGAAATAGAACATCTAATTACTGTATCAATGCTAATAGAAAATATTTCTTGAGATGAAAATACCATTTTTATACAATTTAGCGCATGAAAGAAGATTAGTAATGCTTAGTTTATTTTTTTATTAACATCAGTGTTCAGAACTACCAATTGATAATCCTACTTATCCTCTTCAAAGCGAGGACCTCTTAGTGACCTCAAGTGAATATTGAAAGAAAAAGAAATATTTGACTTTCCATTGTCACCCTTGTCACTCTCTAGCCCCCTGAAATGTTTTATATCAACATTTGAGATAGTTATGAAAAGATTGGATCCATATTTTTTATGTTTACTACAAAAGAAACTGATACTATAGACTTGTAAAATTTTATCCTCGGCCTTGCAACAGAACTAAGGAATGACAAAATGAGTATTATATATTTTATAACTAGTTAACAATTAATGATTAGAAGCATAAAGTGAAAAGGAAATGTTGGCTTTGAGGAGGGTAGTAACAAAAAAAAATCCATATTCAGATGATCGATCATTCTTAAAATGCTCTATAATAGAAATAGCATCAAAATTTGAGAATGGCACTTATATTAAAGAAATATATCACTCACACCCACACTGACTTAGTGATTATATGTGAAACTGAAATTTTGAATGCTAGTTCCTTTTATGATGCAGATGTGAAATAAGCTGTTAAGAAACAATGAAATAAAAGCAAGCAAGTTATCTTGAATACTTTTTCAATTATTATTAATTTCCAAATAATTACAAAAAATTAATTCTGGAATATTTTAGATCCTCATTTGAAATAATAAATAATCCTTTAAAGTTTCTAATAATTAATTGTACTTTATGATGGTAATTATTTATATGATTGTGGTATTAAAATGAAACAAATTAAAAAAAATATCATTTTATTCTTAAAATTTTTAAATGTTACAAAAAACAAATAGTTTGTAGAGATATTCACTCAGAATTTACAGCAATGTCCATTATACCACTATTCTTTTTTCAGTATATACTAAAATGCATTTCATAAATATATTGTTTGTTATAATAATTATTTTTGTTTTTCCATTGTCTTTGGAATCCAGATAGTATGTACACTATAAATAAATAAGAAATTAAATATATATATATATAAAACAAAACGTATATATATTTATAAGATACAATTTCTAATGTATTTTTTAAAAGTATTTTTCATCTAAAGATATATGTAAATAGCACTAAAAATATCACAATAAATCCATAACCCAAATTTTTTATGGTTTCTTTCCAGATTACTCTATCCAAGTTTTGTAAACCTATCATACATTAATGCATTTATTTAACTCAATTCTTCCTTGATCAATCTCGCATTCTTGTTATATTAATTATCTCCTCCTAACATCTTCAGATTTACACAGAAACAGGCTTCAGAAATTCTTATTTGATGTCCAAATCAATTCTCTGTTTTTTTCTCTACCTTTTAAAAATATTTTTTCATCTTAAATTTTACCTTCTATTATTTTAATTTATTCATTTCATTCATCATCTTTATTTGTCTATATATATTGCATATCGAATTTGTCTTTAGGGGGCAGGAAAAAAACCTTTTGTAGGCTCTATATTTAATTTAACTGCCTAATATTTTGCAGTTAAAATCAGTTAAGATAGGAATCCAAGTGTTTTGTGTTGAATTCACACCTTGGTCAAGGATGCCTGCCAAAAAAAGACTGATAAGAAAATTTTCCATGGTCAATTGGGATTTGAACCCGAACATTTTAGGTTTTAACTTAGCAATATGGTGAAAAAATATTTATCCTAACCTACATTGGTTAGCTTTTAAAGGCACAAACGAAGTAATAAGGAATTGACGAAGCAATATAAGGTACAAAGTAAGTTAAAAAACGCATTGTTGAGAGATATAAAAAATAACAGAATTACTTTGGACATTTAAAAAGAAAAAACAGAAGGAAGATTAGTTAGAGCAGGTACCAGTGGAAAATGGAAGAAGACAAGATGGACCAAGCAAGAGTTGGGTAAAGAAATGGAGAAATATTTAATGGAACTTGGAATACGAGAAGATAAGAGCTTGAAGGGAATAATCGGGAAGAGAGTCATACAAAATTTAGGCCAAAAAAAAATCTTAAGGAGAAAATCATTGAAAAAATAAAAAATAAATGGAATTTGTATTAAAAAAAAAATTTGTAAATAAAGAAATCCATCCATAATAAAAGTCTAAAAGACGGACACTGCTAGATAGGCGCTTTCCGTACTCTCGAGAGACGGTGTGGTCAGCATCGTGCTTAAATGGCTGAGTTCCGTTAGCAATCATATTCAAATAGTTTTTTGAAGGTTAAGTGGACGCATGAAAATCATAATACCCAACCAGACAGATTTTCGGTCATGAAAAAAATTGCCTATACAAAGCTATGCTGTCTATGCTGGATTAATGCAGGCTAAAATGCTGTGGAGTCCAATCCTTAGGCTACCGCATTCTCTAAAATTGAGGATCGTTACTTCCTGAAAGCAGAGAAATGATAAAGAGTGATAAATCAGCTGGAAAATTGACATTTATTTAGTAAATAGAAAACTGACATGAAAAAAATATAATTGCGGACAGCCAGAGACGAAGAGACATTTAACCACTAGCCAGAGCAGTAGCTGCTGATGGCTAAGCCCGTTACAGAGGCTGGAGCTGGAGCTGGAGGAGATAACTGTACAGTGGGACCGTTAGTGGCCCCTCAGCTAGCTGCACTTATTATATCCAATCTCTGTCCTTCTCAGGTCTTGTCTGTCTGCGCCTATTGTCGATTGTTAGCACATTTCTCCGCCACGTTCTTGCGGAAAGATAAAAACAAATGGGACACGCCGAAAGACGTGAGGATGGTCAGTGGCGTTACTTCTACTATTCATTGCGGGAAAGCGCAAAATTAAAAGTTTCCTACAATTTTGACTGGATTTCTCAATCATTTTAAATATTTTGATTTTCCCTATTAATTATATTATAATTATTCTCTTGTGATAATAAGCTGGAACAGGCAATAGTGCACGTACGCGTACCGTTAACTTGTCTTCACACATGTTGATTACATTAAAGTGTGAAATAATTGCATGAAAAAATTGTGTACATTTACATGCTCTCGTTAGCCATAAAAATAATGTACGAAACGATATTTCCTAAATGAAATCAGAGAATGGAAGAAAAAGAAAGTGTAAAAATAGAATTAATATTTTCTGTTTTTACTATTCAAGCGAAATTTGGGTGCCATTTGAACAATTTTATAGTAGTTTTGATTATGTATGCAAGAAATGAGACTGAATAAGCCACGAATTTAGATGTTACTATTTTGAAGGTTATTTTGTGTTTATTGTCTCAATGGGTACGATTCAGAATTAATTGTTTTCGTCCTATCATCATATAGCAGACATAAAATTTAGTTATAAAATATTTTGTTTTTCCCAACTCGTTTAGACTTGAAATTTTCCTTCCAAAATAAACACTGTTATTTAAAAAAAACATAGGGTTAATTTTAATATACGACACAGTACAATACCTTGGATTGACGCTGGACAAATGACTTACATGGTCCTCTCACTCAAAATAACAATTCAAAGGCTAAACTTAAATTATTATTTCATATTTTAAATAAACGATCAAAATTACCACTTTCGGAAAAACTGAAGATTTATCACTTACCTTCTCAAACCAGTTTGGACTTACGGTGCACAAATTTAAGGATATGGCAAAAAACTAACTTATTGAAACTGCAACAATTTCAATCAAAACAATTTTATTTATCATTTTACTTGACAGTTGGAGTATGGAGGGGGAAAGCTGTCAGGCCAAGCGATCCCATATTTAGGAATTATTGGGCTCCAAAGGTATGTCAGGGTTGGAGTGGGGGACATCCAAGCCGCCATATTTTCAAGTCATAGTTGGACATATAATCAAACCTTGTTTTTTTTTATTTTAGTTTTTTGTGATTAGCATTCATTCTCAGTCACTCATATGTTATAAATAGGGATAGGATTTTTATGTTTTCACATATTTTTACCTGACCATGATATCTGCGATTCCTTACTAACTAAAGATGTTTCAAGACATTTCTGGCCAAAAGAAACCATTTTTATTTCACATATTTTTAAATATTTGGCCTTTTTTTTATATATTTTTACATATCTTATTGTAAATCACATATTTTCTGAAATATTAGTTATTTTTAATATATTTTTAGGTATTCTGTCCTGATCACATATTTCCTTAAATATTTGTTCAATTGTAAATACATTTTTCACAACAACTACGAAAATTCAAGAGAACCCAAAAAACTTAAAGGTGAAATTTATCATTTATCATAAATAGTGCGTAAAAATTCTATATTTTCATCTTTGGACACAAATTAAAATAAGCAGCAATAATAAATTTTCACAAAGAATTACATCGAGAATTTCTCAGAATCAATGAGTATTTTTTTGTACATATTTTAACATAATTTCTTAAAAATATTATTCATATAATATATAATAAATACATATTTATGAAAATTTTTTTAAATTATAAAATTACTAATTAATTAGTAATTTATATTGTTGAATTTTACAAAATTTATAAATACATATTATTTACATATTTTTTTAAAATATTTGACAATTTATCATCACATATTTATGTACATATTTCGGATTTTTTACCACATAAAAATCCTATCCCTATAAATCTTATTCTTAACCTTTCAGGAAGCGGTAAGGACAGTCGTGTTCATGGACGTATCACACATATCTTACCTGTTATTAACAGATTTAATCAATTATTAATTTTAATAATAAACTGTTCCATCATTACTTCCATATTTTTTTATTGATACATAAAAAAAGTTTCACGCTCGCAAAACGTCCCCTTACTATATATTTCACATATAGCAAAGTAAAAGTTAAAACCAGCGAGCTGCAGAGCTTCATCAGGATGATTTAAATGTTTCATCAACACTTGAAAACAACGAAAATAGAAAAGAAAAATAATGCGAATAGGAGGAAGATTAATAATCTTATATCAATGTTCTAATCAATGTCTTACTTGTTTTTTTTAATTAACAACTTTCTCCATTATACCGGAAAAAATTATTTATTTATTTTTGTCAAACATTGAGAAGCCTTTGACAGAAGAGGTCTGGAGAAGGAAAAGAAGTGACAGTTTGGACAGCACTGGGATCTGTTGATCAAGCTCCACAGACACACATTTTACACAGAGTTGGGTGAAAATTATTCGAATGACCGGAGATGAATACGTTTTTATTCGGAGTTTGTATTTATGAATTTTTAACATGAATACAATTTTATTCGAAAAAATTCCGAATACATGTTTATTAGTAGGTTTGAAAAACAATTTTAATCGAATGAAAACTTAGTCAAATACAAAATTAGTCGAATACATAATTATTCGAATGAATATTTAATCGAATAATAATTACTTTTTTTTTTTTTTTGTTAATATGTTAATGAAATCAGAAAATTTATGCGGGATCTTGAAATCGATAGTATTTTTATTTTCTGCATCTCCTAAAACATACAAAAAGACCCTAATATGTTAGAAATCAGAAAAGTTAAAATAAATTTATGCGGGATCTTGAAATCGATAGTATTTTTATTTTCTGCATCTTCTAAAACATAAAAAAAGACCCTAATATGTTAGAAATCAGAAAGGTTAAAATAAATGTATGCTGGATCTTAAAATCGATAGTATTTTTACTTCCTGCACCTCCTAAAACATACAAAAAGACCCTAATATGTTAGAAATCAGAAAAGTTAAAA
>NW_027112128.1:1074829-1075106 GCF_000696795.3 Halyomorpha halys | reverse complement strand
TATGCTGGATCTTAAAATCGATAGTATTTTTACTTCCTGCACCTCCTAAAACATACAAAAAGACCCTAATATGTTTTAAATCAGAAAAGTTAAAATAAATTTATGCTGGATCTTAAAATCGATAGTATTTTTACTTCCGGCACCTCCTAAGACATACAAAAAGACCCTAATATGTTAGAAATCAGAAAAGTTAAAATAAATTTATGCTGGATCTTAAAATCGATAGTATTTTTACTTCCTGCACCTCCTAAAACATACAAAAAGACCCTAATATGTT
>NW_027112128.1:1061863-1074589 GCF_000696795.3 Halyomorpha halys | reverse complement strand
TTAAAATAAATGTATGCTGAATCTTAAAATCGATAGTATTTTTACTTTCTCCACCTCCTAAAACATACAAAAAGACCCTAATATGTTAGAAATCAAGTTAAAATAAACCGAAAATATATAAAGGAACCATCATAGGTCTGTATGACTAAAAATTGCAAAAAAAAAAAAAAAAAAATGAACAAGAAGGCCGTTTTCAGTTTTATGTTTATATTTGATTAAATATTTATTCGAGTACATTTTTATTCAAATGGAATTCTACGAATACATATGTGTTTTGAATGTTAATCGTAATTTTTTTTTTAACAAAAGATTATTGGTGTACTCAACTCTGATCTCACACCGCACTGCGTGAAAGAGGAAAGAATAAGAATAGAATTTTTACATAAATTTGTTAACTTAAGTAATAAATAGATAAATGTATTTAGAGGTCATGTGGAATTGTGATTTTTTATGGGTTCAAGTTAAATAATCGTGCTAAATTTATTATTTTTTAAATCTTGATGAATACTTTAAACTTATTCATATGGACCACTAGTCAAGCAGGGCCGCCGTTACCTGGGGCAAAGAATTACTGCGGGACCCCTTCCATTTAATGTTTCATGTGTTTTATTTTTTTCAATAATATTAATGTATGAAATACAATTTATTATTATTATTTTTTACAAAATTACTTAGTAATGAGAGTATAATTTAATAATAATTGCTTAATTAATGTTTTCATGATGATTATAGCATACATTGAAATATTTTTTATTTAGAACACTCTTTTCAATAATACAGAATTACAAACATTTAAAAATACCGAATATATTTACAACATATTGCCGGACTGCTTGTCAGGTATTCCAAATTCTGTGTTAATCCTGATAATACCTCCTTCCTCTCCCCCAGAAAAGCCTCTGGAACCGTCTCTGTATTTTTTGGTCTGTTTTTTTTTTTTAAGGAAATGGCTTAACTTATTTAGACGAATTTTACCCCTTTTTATATAAAGTTCTAATAAGGTTCTATTTAAAAATCTAAATATTTTTCATAGATAAACGGGCGACACCAACTTTATTATTGTAATTTATTGCTGTAAAATTTTAGTCATTCAAAACTATTATCCCCAATCTTCAGAAAAAATGATTAACTTACCAAAATTGTTTTAAGTTTCTTAAAAAATCTAATCAGTTAGCCTAATAACAACTGAGAGTCAATCTTGTAAGAGATGTAACCTTCTTACTCCTGTCACAGCTGGTTTTCCGACGAGCGTAGTGTACATAAGATGGACTTCACTGAGCTTCTGGATTTTCCATGCTTAGAATCGAGTATTTTAACTTTATTTTTATGTATCATGTACCAGTTTACTTTCTGCTATAAGTTCTTGGGTCATGGATCCAACAGTTTGTTTAATAATGCTCACTGGGACGGACATCCAACATATTTGTCTCAATGGTAAAATTACTTCTACAAATATTCTGATTAAGGTATTTAAAAAAAAAATATACATATTGTAATGTTACGATTAATACATCATTTATTAATACTTTATTCTTTTTCTTATCGGGAATTCATACCCTTTATTTTACTTCTTTATTCTTTATATCATCCGAACAAGGTTTTGGGCTCTTATGCTCATTACCGAGTTCTAACCATCGTTTTATTCTGAAATTTGAATATGCGGATGGACATAAAGAAAAAAATACAATTTAAAAGAAAAAACATTTTTGAGAAACAGAACTAATGAAAAATAAAAAGAATAATGATGGAAGAAGATAGTTGACCGTATGGAGTAGATTGTAGGATGATAGTCCGGGTGGCGGTCAATAAAGATATCAAAGTAGTAAAAGAAAACTATTTATTACTAACTAACGTTTCGCCCCTGCACATTAATGGGGAAAAAACCAAGATTATGCTGTTGGGTAAAAAGCCTCTGGACCAGAGGCAGAGTCACCTTGTAATGGGCCCCTATAATTTCGAAGTGGTAAGAAGTTTTCTTACCTTAGCTCTATTATCAATGAGAATCAGGATGAACAAGAAGTTAGAAGCAGAATTGCTGCTGGAAATAGAGCCTATTTCTCCATTGTAATGCTAATCAAAAGCTAACTTGTTAGCCGTGCCACCAAGTCCACCCTGTACAAAACGTTGATAAGGCCAGTCGTCGCATACGGTGGAGGAACTTGGACCCTGAGCAATAAAAGCATTAACCTGCTAGACAGGTTTGAAAGAGTAATGCTGAGGAGAATATTAGGGCCCGTATGCGAGAATGGTAATTGGCGAAGAAGGTAAATGATGAAATTTTTGGGCTCTATAAGGAATGGAGCATCTCCTCGTACATAAGGATACAGAGTCTTAAATGGCTTGGCCGTGTAATGAGGATGAGCGAGGAAAGAGTGGTTCATAAACCGTACAGTTACGTTCCGGATGGTGTGCGGCAACGTGGTAGGCCGAAGGGGTGATGGAGGGATGCTGAGGGGCGGGATCTGCGACAACTGAGGATCGTAGTTACCCTTACAGAAGATAGAGAAAGATGCTTGCCGGCCGTTGAGCAGGCTAAGGGCAGCTTCATGCGCCTGTTGTGCCAGTAAAGAAGAACGTTTCGATCCACTGTGCAGGGCTGCATTAGGCCTGCCATATTAAAACAAAGATGGCATCTCTGAATTCCTACATATAGCAGGAATTGCCAATAAATAATTTTCTTTTACTATTTTGATAACTTTATTGACCGCCAACCAGACTATTTTTCTAGAAAAAGAATAATGATTTAAAAAATCAGACTTATATTTGGTTTGCAATATATAAACAATTGTTTCAATTAAGAGGACATATGTCCTCAAATTAATATTAAGAACTTGATAATGGGTATAAGATCCCGAAATTCGAAGTTATTCGGACGACATAATGAAGTAAAATAAAGGGTGTGAATTCCAAATAAGAAAAAAAAAATAATAAAAACATCTTGAGAACTTGTGTTGTAGGAACACAACTAATTATTTATTTTTAAAATCAATTATTGACATTTACAACTTTTTGTGGCATTTCCTTTTTATTTTTAGTCTTTTGTTGTTAAAATTAAAAATAGTTATTTCCTTTAAAATAGATTTTTATGTAAAATAAAGAAATAGTTTCTATTTTTTGTTTTGCAAATGTATACCATTATTCGTCACCTTCAATCACTGCCTGTCGAATTATCAATATTATACTAAATAAAATATACCAAAAAAACGAGACGCGGTTATAAAAAGTTCTAGTGTTTCTTGACAAACGCTAATATGGGAAGACTTATAAAGACTTATATAGGAATCGAAATGAATTGTTTATCCTTGATTACCAAGAATTTTTAATATTACCTCTAATTTGAACGATAAAAAATTTAAAAGACATTAAAACTGTTTGAAAAAGAATTTGACAAGTGTATGAAGGACTAAGGATCCTGTTCTTGTTAGCGAGGCATGGCTCATTTTGTTTTAGCAAGAGGATTGGCCTAGTTCGCTCAGGCTGCGACTTTCACAATTCTAAGAAGAGTAAATGAACTTCCGTCAATAGAAATATCTTTTATTTATTTTTTATGCCTCGAGAATAATTGTAAAAAAATATCCTAAGCAAAATTATTGAGCTAAAAATAAAAATCAAGCTTTCACTTCAGCAATCAACATTTCTTTCTGTCATTAAATTAAAAAAAACAAAAATCTCCATTTCCATGGATTTTCTCCCATTATAAGTGGATTAGTAATTATGATAAGTGGAGGATATGTAATAATTATAAATTAATTTGTTATTTAATATTCCATGACGATGGTGATTTATTTTAATGACATTTTTTATGCTTGATTAAGTTTATTTATAACGTATCTTAATTCTACTTACCTAATTAACTAATTAGTAATTATTATCGTATGGCCTCAGAAATTATAACATTTCTTTTTAATTTTCTTTATGGGATTTATAAATTCCATAAGTTTTGTTCACCTGCATATTAAGAGTTTCATTTCAAAATTCTCAATATAACCATTATTGGAAAGTTATCCATAATAAATCATCTCATGTAGGTAGTCTAAATGTTTACTGGAAATGTGAATTTGTTACACCTTTTTGAGAGGAGAAAATATATTTTAAGATAAACTAAAAAAAAAATAATATTTTTTAGATTTATGATTTCATTAAAAAAATAAATAAATCAGAGGTGGAAATATTGGATATATTAACTTTTGATAGAAAACTCTCCATATCGTCGGTTTACTAGTGAAACACATTGATTCAAGATTTTCTAGTTCTGAGTTATTTGGTTTTTCCAGTCTAAAATGTTAAAAAGATAACACCCCAAAGAATATCATTATACATATAATATATATTAATATCATCATCATAATACAATTTCCCTGATATTTAGTCTGTACCATAACATCACTTTACCTTTATATAGCACAGCCCTCGAAGAATGGTGTTGTAATTGCAGGATTAAAATAAATTCTATCAAACCACCAATACTTTTGTCGTAAACCTAACGAATGGTTTACTGTCTCCTTTAATAATGTTGCTCTTACGAATAGATCCGCTACCTTGGGCTGCAACTGGACAAACGACTAACCTGGAATCCTCAAACATGACAGAAAAGGACAGGTAAATGCACGTCGATTCTGACTATTACAGCACTTACTGGACAAATGGTCTAAACTTCCGAACTAAAAACAAATAGAAAACTGATTCATAATTGAATATACCAACACATAAAAGTTATATTATAAATTTAATTGTTTTATATTTGTCGATTGCTACTACAATTCGTCGTAGAAGTTCCATACTTTGCCTTAAGGCATGAGGATGGAACGAAATCTCCATTTAAAAAATTCTTGAGATCTTAAAACTTTTTACGATACTTGAAACATACTATATGTATTTTTTAAGGAAGCCCCCTCCAACATATTAAATAGCAACTCAAAATGCTGCCATCATGTGGCAAAAAAATGAAGTAGTAAGAACCCGCTGAGCAAGTGAGTAGGTACCAGAAGAGTGATATCAAAGACACTGAAGAGTGAACTCAGGCTATCTAAAGCACCTCCATTTTGCTGGTAGTCAACTATCACTCGATATGAGTGACTAGTTAATTCAACACAACCAGGCAGGGAACGGAATCAGGATGAGAGATATGAACACAGAACAAGAACTAGTCTTCAAGATCCACAGAAGCTCAATATCAGAAGTCAACCATCAAGTAAATGGTCATATCATTTATTAATCAATGTATTCAACAATTAAAATTCAACTAACCTACCTAATACTAATTGTAACCGTTTTTTGTTAAATCGTTAACTAATTGTCATAAATCTTACAAGAATAGAGGTTAAAATCACTATTTCACCATGTCTCATTATTCTTTAATCCACTAAATATTGACTCCATTTAAGTCCAGAACCAGTCATTTTATAAAAATCAATCAGTGCAGATTTTGCGGTGATTGAACATATATATGTTGCTTCATGGAGGAACTCGGGGTCGATGTCCAGGACGTGGCTACAGAAAACATAATAAGAACAGAAAATATAATAAGCGACTCCTTGGGAACCATCCACCACCACATGCATGGACATTATTGAGTAATGTAGTCATTCAGAGGAAGAATAACATGCATATATTGCATATCTTATTTGTTACTTTATTACTTTTGTATATGTATATATTTAATATTTTAATATTTATTCTATATTAATTTTAACAGGGTTTGTTGATTTTTTTTTTATATAAAATTTTTCCTTAAATATCTCTATCACTATTTTATCTATTATTCTGTTAAAAACGCATTGGGTTGCAGCCAAAATATGAAAGGTTTTTAGTTTAAATTACGAACTACGTTAATCATTTCTTCCCGTAAAGTTTAATAAATTTAAAAAAAAATTGTTTCTATGACTCAAGTCCTAGGAAATATCGTTTACAATCTGCGAACAAAAACCAAGAGAGTCCCGGCATTGACCTCTGGGAGAAAATGACAGAGGAAAGCTTGAAAAAGATACACGGTTTCACCAGAGGCGATGCCAGTTATGGGCATTTGTAACAGAGAGCTTTCAAAGCTAGGCCCAACCACTTTCTTCGTCGGCATATTACACCATCCACCAATAACTACTCACACCGGATGCTATTTTCCTTTCTTATACCTATTCTTTTTTCTTTTTTCGCGGAAAATATGTAGATATCACCTTGTAAATAGATAAATACTACGCCAAATAGTATCTTTAATCATAATTCATTTTTCTGGTAGACTTTTAAAATTAGTTATCTATAGTTTTGAAATAATTCTACCTCATTAACTTGATAGATCAAAGCTCCTATATATTTCTTATTAATCAAAATTGAAAGTACCTCGATTGCATTATTCCATGGAGATAAAATTGTATTACTACAAGATAAAGAACAAATAGATAATCTTATTACAATTAAATTATTCAGATAAACGATCAACTAATCGCTGGCTCCTTGTAGATCTTTGTCCGTTTGAATCAGCCTTCTCAACGGCTCAAATTTTTTTTTTCCCTACCTGGCCATTGCTGACATAAGTAGGGGGGAGAGGGAAGCTATCTACAGGTTACTAACATATTCTAACCTTAGTAGGGGGAGGGGAGAGGGAGGCTATCTACAGGTTACTAACATATTCTAACCTTAGTAGGGGGAGGGGAGAGGGAGGCTATCTAAAGGTTACCAACATATTCTAACCTTAGTAGGGGGAGGGGAGAGGGAGGCTATCTACAGGTTACTAACATATTCTAACCTTAGTAGGGGGAGGGGAGAGGGAGGCTATCTAAAGGTTACCAACATATTCTAACCTGAGTAGGGGAGGGGAGAGGGAAGCTATCTACAGGTTACTAACATATTCTAACCAGAGTGAGGGAAGAAATCAAGTTTTCCTTTTGTGGGACCGCTACAAAACAAAAGTCGACAAGATTACTAAGGAGAAATATCAACTCCCTCGGCTACAAATTGCCTTGCACCTGCGTAATTTGGCCTGTCGCTTTCCATTTTTCTGCATTCATCTCTTTCGCTTCTTTTTTAAATCTGTCTATCCATCTGATTTTTGGCTTCCTGCGTAGTCTTTTGTGAATTATAGGGACATTCTTTGTTGTTTAGAGGCGTCCTGATGGATAGCTCCAAGCCACCTTCCTGCCCCATGTCATGAGATATTGACTGACCAGTCTTTGCCAACAGTTCTCTATTAGTTCTTATTCTCAATGTTTAGGGCTCCGATCCCAGATCGTCCCTGTTTTCGTGCAGATTGTTTTTAATTTAAATATCTCGATTCTGTTTTGTAGGTGTCCGTTAGATCCCAGGTCTCCCAACCGTATGTCAGAGCTGGCATTATCGCGGCATTGCACACTCATAGCTTCAAATTCTTAAAAAAATTTCGGGAATCCAGTATTCTTGACAGAGATAAGAAGGCTCTGTTTAGACTTAGTATAGGCTGCTCTATCTTAGTTGATCATTTATTGAAGTTCTCGTGGTGCCTATGTATTTGAAAACTGCCTAATTTCAGTAATAATTTACCATCCACGCAAATTCAGGTTAAATTTAAGCTTAAATTTAAATTAGATGTAATTTACTTATTTATTTGATTAGTCGATTTTCTCTGCTCCTCTTGTCAGTTTTAGTCTGCCTCTCCATATCCTCCTATTTGCTTTTAGAGATCGCAATGTCATCTGTGTACGCAGGGTTTTATATTATTTCGAAGTACTCCCTACAATTTTCGCGTGATGTTCCAATCACCTTCTCAAGTGCCAGGTTCAACAGGATTGGCGAGAGTCCATCTCCATATCACAGACCTGTTCTAACTTCAATGACCTCTAGTCCTGAGTGGGAATCTAGTTAGTCTCATATGGATTTCATCCATTACTTTCGAATTTTCGCATGTGTAGACGTATTTTTCTCGGTCCACCTATATTTTGAATTCGTCTATTGGGTTCGAATTTGAAGGAAAGTTGGTATTTGGCTGGTATGATGTAGTTTAAATTTCATCAAATTTCATTGACTACTTCATAATGCGCACACGCATTTTTATTCTTATCCAGATAAATTCAAACTCAGTTTCTCCAGCAGATTTTATTCACTAACGACAAATCAAATTCATTATCTAGTTGGTTGCAGCGAAAGTACGAATATCTTACTTGTTAAGTATTCTTTCTTCAGAAACTCATTTATTTAATTACAAATTTCAGGGCTATCGTAGGGCTATTTCAGGGCTAAATAAGCAAATTTCAGGACTAAATAACACTACAGAATGGCGAACCACATTTAAAAGCAAAGCAGAACCAACAGCCTCCCAAACAAAACAATTGAACAGAGGTATGAATAATTCTTTGCAGGCAAATTTAATTACCCCGAACCTGCATTTATTAATGAGTTTCTGAATAATGGATATTTTCATTATACCCACCTCTTTCAGTCAAAGAACTTAAATTATCGAATTTATTAGAAAATAAAATTTATTCTCAAACCTTGGAATATAGATAATTATGTTCCAGCTTATCTAATCTTCATTAAATTATTTTATTTTATTAGTACTATTGTTTTTTTTTTTAAAACATATTTATCCATTCAAGTGTTTCCTGTAACCGGTTTTTTATTATATTTTCCTTTTGATCTATGTGTTAGTCTTATTCTCGTAAAATGTATCTATTTTTGGTAAACTGATCTACTGCTGTGACTATGAATGATGGTCTGATCTCACATTACCGTCTAATATTGAATTTGTTTAGCGGGTCACTGAAGAGGATCTAGGAGGGTAAATTCCGGGGAGCGAATTTGTTGATCGGGTGAATTAAAAAATTGTGAAAGAGTGAAATTGGAGGAGCAGAAATGAGAAAGAAAAATAGGAATGAATTGAAACATTTGTATTTGTTGTACAGACCGAAATTGATTGTAAAAGGAAACTGTAGGGGAAAAAAATTGTTTATTATATCTTATTAATGTATCTCTTTTATTCTGATTATACCATGTAAGTGTAATTTATATATGTCCGATTACGGATTGATAAGTATGCTGTGTGAGATAGCAACCTGATGTATTTAGGCAGCATAGATAAATAAAGTATTTCTCTCTCTGGCGAGGAAGCTATTTTGACCAAGGTACTTGGTAGACCTTTTCTTTTTCACTTAAATTTATACTTTCCCCCTACCGAATCTAGAGAAGCTATTTTCATGAAGAAAAGTTATATTCTCAGCATCGAATATTTTCACAAGCATTTTACATTTTTAACATCCAGGAATCAATTTCGGTCCTCGTCTGTCTGTTCCATGATTATCTTATTCCATATTTTTATAAATTAATTGGTTCATTATTTTTAAGGGGTTAGTAGAATTAATTCATTAACGCAATATAAATGATAAATTTCAATTTATTCAAATTCACTGTGTATACCTACAAACAAACAAAACGAGTTAATATAAGAGAAAAACAAAACAAATTGTGATGTGGTTCATATCCTTTAGAGGTTAACCTTCTCCCTCCACTTACCAAAAAATGGTGCTAAAGAGCTCTAGCTAATCCCACATACAGATAGCCACTGGTTAGAATCCTTTCTGGGCCGTTGGAACTCGGTCAAAGGGAGAGCCGATTGGATTCTGACTCTCTCAATTTGCACGATAAGTTTTCCTTTATTGATTATTGATAATAATATTTTTAATTTGTTCATTATTATTAGTTATAAAAAGATATTATAAAAGGTTTTTATTTTTTGTAGTATGAACAGTGAAAAATCCTATATCATAAAAATTATCGTCTATGAATATTGGGAGAAATATCTTTTTTGTCATTACCAGTCAAGAAAACTTTAGTAATTTAGGGATGATGTCTAAATACATTAGACTGCTATAAATTAGATATTTAATAACAGAAAATTATTTTTCGAATTTGTTAACGAAGTTATCATCAAAGTATATTCATAAATTTATTTTATGAGTTGTGATTTTAGTACAAGGAGTTATAGAGCTCTAAAGAAAAAAATGTTTAAACTTGGTGCCTAAAACATTATCAGTTTATTTTATTGTTTTCTAATAACTCCTTTCAACATACACTTAAGTTTCATTAACGGTTCTTCATATAGTAGTTATTACAAATGAAAAATCATTAAATTTCTACAAAGGTTGGAAGTTTCTGTAAGATAGGTAAACTATCATACAAAAATTTAAAAAAAGACAAATTTTAAATTGAATTATTTTCTTCTGCATCAATTGTATTTTCTATAAATTATTATTTTAAATTTCTGTCGGGCAGATTATCAATCTTACAGAAATTACTTACCTCATAGAAATTTAATATTTTTTTATGTGAGCATAACAACTACAATCATTAAGGGTTCATCGGGAATTACAAAGAGACACAATAGAGGATTACATCAAAAAAAGGTTTATGAAGCTCCACTCTCAGTTACCTACAACTTGGGAAACTCAACCACAACCCGAAGACTGAAGCCCAGGCTGCTGCAGGACATCCTGTCGTAAATTCTTTATTTATTTGTTCTGTTATTGTGACTCTAAAATTTTATTTTATATTAATTTCTTTTTTTTTTCATTTTAATTTCTTTCTTTTTTCTCTTAAATTCATTTTCTTCTTTTTTTTTTCATTAGAAGTCAATTATTTATTTTGTTAAAACTATAAATGTCATTGTTTTTGTTATTAACTTTACTTTCATCTTTTATTAAGAATTATTCTTTTAATCTATTTATTTAATCTTAATTTTTTGTTTTATTTATAACATTGTATATAGTTAGGAATGCCTTTTGTATGAGACTAAACCCTTTCCCCCATAATCAATTGTTAAAAAATAAAAACCTCACAAGGCCGAACTGGTATTAAATAAATAAATAAAATATAATACAAACAGGGATGTAAAGGTTAGGTTTATTTATAAAATATTTCTTGTTTGATACCAGAAAGTGACGCCGAGACTCTTAAGTTTGGTATGGAACATGCATCAGCTTCGGGGTTCCAACATACCGGAATGTCATGAGTTCCATGATACTTGTGCTCTAAATTTTCTCTGCCATAATTAAAAAAATATGTGCGCAGCCAAAAAAGTGAAGCCACCGTTTATCGTGATATTAAACTAACAATGTTTTTATACCAAATATAAAATTTATACCAGAAAAAAAATTAAATGTAATTTAATGCAATGTCGCCTTTTTTTTTTTTTGCCTTTTCTAAACCAAACAATATTGGAAATATAACAATATTTGGTGATCATGTCATCACAATTATAGTTAATAGTACTATTGTTGGAATATAATTACTTTTTCATTAATGGATAGAGTTTATTGAAAGAAAATTTAGGTTTTAATTAGTCATAAATGCTCTGACGCGTATGACGCCTGTATATCCGGCATAGAAGTGCAATAACCCGACTCAATGAACTGAGTTAGGTAAGAGACCAGATGATCGAGCACTTTCATCCCGGACCTTGCTGACTCAGAAACCCGAGGTTTATGTAAGTGTGTGTTCGGTCCTACTGTATTGTTAGCCTCTATAAAGCGCTCCGTTTGGACCAAGTTTAAGGTCCAATGTCACCAACAGTCTGGCAATGACCAGTGTTAATACACTTAACAAATAGAAACTGTCAATACACTTCAAGGCATTAGAATGGGATAGTATATTTTTAAGCCTAAAAGTAACTAATGGACTAATTTCTATCTTTATTTCTATAATGGAGGATATAGTGTAATTGGTAAAAAAAGATTTAATGATGACATTATTTATCTGTTTCTGAGTTCACTGATTCAAGTGACGTTTTTAAAAAAAAATTTACCCATAAAGATCTCAACATCCCATTCGTTGAAGATTTGGTCCGAAATAGATATACCCTGTTTGCACAAAATAAAAATACATTGTATTGATACATGTTCATTAAATAAACAAATAAGTAATTAATTAGCTAGATGATTTACTTCTAATTTTTTTTTTTTAATGATGATAATAAATTTCAAAGTTTTTTTTTTTTGTTTTAATATTTATTTATTGCTATTTACAACTGTACATTATAATACATTTAGTAAATCTGATCTAAGTTAAATTGGAGTGTTACAGGCGTGTAGCAATTCCCGTGGACGATCACTCCTGTCTGCTATCAATTCCCTTCGATGCAACATTTTTTGTCCCAATTCTCCTACATACTGGCCAACCGATCCTAACCGTAACCTTGACCTCCTGGACTTCTTTATACGCAAAGGCTTAGGCCCTCTAAACACTTCCCTTTCACGCCTCGATAACCTATCTTCAGATCATAGTCCACTAATCCTAACTATCTCCATATCCCCAATTCCTGTACTACCACCACTCTCATTCATAAGGGGCCCAGTAAACTGGAATTCCTTCCGCCGAATCTTAACAGACCAAATCGATCTTAAAGTTTCCCTAAAACCTAGATGACGCAGTCCATTCATTCACAAACCTTATCCAACAAGCTGTCTGGTCTGCCTCCTCACCCTATAATGTCCCCAGTAAACGCAAGACAAATTCTCTACCACAACATCTCGAAGACCTCATTCAAACCAAGCGCCAATACAGAACATTATGGCAACGCACAATACATCCTTCTGATCGTCGCACATATAACCATTACTGTAAACTCGTTTCGAGAGAATTGTCCAACCATCGATCCGAGTCCTTCAATTCTTACCTCTCTTCCCTTTCTACTCATGACAATTCCCTCTGAAATATGACCAAAAGAATCCTAAAATCCAAACATATTTCCCACCCCCTTCGACGAAATGA
>NW_027112128.1:1025185-1061289 GCF_000696795.3 Halyomorpha halys | reverse complement strand
CTTAGAACCATAGTTAATGCACCCTACTACGTTTCCAACAGAACACTGCACCATGACCTACATATCCCTTTGTCCTTGATCTCATGCCAACCAAATTCTCGAAATTCCATATAAACCTTTCCAACCATCCTAATCCTTTGGTTCAAACCTTATCTAGTTCCACCTATACCTACAGCCCACCTAGAAGGTTGAAACGGCAGTGTGTTGGAAGTTTAGACCGTTTGTCTAGTAAGTACTGTAATAGTCCAAATCGACGTGCAGTTTCCTGTCTTTTCAGTCTGGTGTGAGGATTCCAGGTTAATCGTAAATTTCAAAGTTAAAGTATAAATATTAATTATTTTCAAGATAAAATCTGCGCCGTGTTTGCAACATTTACGTCAAGAAAAAATAATTCTGCGCATTGTTAAGCAACAGTATCTGATAAAATTGATGACTCATTATAGACTAATCCTTAACTTTTCTCTAAGTTTGATCGAAATCGGATGAGCTGTTTTCGAAATAGGTGTGTTGAAGAAAATATTTTTACAAAATCAGCTGATGAGGTCTGATAAAATCAATATGGGATTAACATAATCAGTTGACAAATTTTATCAAAATCGGATTAGCGGATATTTTCAAATACAATCTTGGTATCAAGTCATAGAGTGGATCCTACTTGTACTTCATTGTACATTGCATCCGCACTTAATTTCAATCCCATTTGTTATCAGAAAAATTATGCCCATTCTTAATGAAATAAAACCTGGAGTGTCTAAACTTTTGTTGGATGTGGGATTAGAAAGTATATTTTCAAAAAAAATATATATTAAAATATAATAAATAAAATAAATAGTGATTTTTCCAAACAATAGTACAGTAAAGTGATTCTTCTACAGTAGGAAAAGGAGTGGGACCGTTGGTAGCCCAGGAGGTTATAGCGTCAACTGTGACTGTCTCTAGATTGCTACGGCTCCAGTTCGAATCCAGCCTGGGAGGTTGACTTCTATTTCCTGGCGGTCCCAAAAAATTTAATACTTGACCCCTACCGTAGTTAGAATAGGTTGGTTACCTGTAGATAAAAACCTCCCGTATCTCAGAAAAGACTAGGAAGGGCATATAAAAAAAAGTAGGACAGGGAGTCAATAGGGTTGTCCTGCAAAAAAACAAAAAAACAATGTTTGAACTTTTTAGTGGAAGGAAAAAGATATCGATGATTGAACAAACCAGCAACAAATACATGTTATGCAGGCATTAGTTTCATGAATCGCTTTCTTGGTGACATAATAAGGAACCAGTAACGTCCTTAGGCATTTAGCGCCCCCGGGCAATTACGTCATGATGATTACATCATTATCCCCATATCTTATAGGATTCAATTCAGAATTAATTTCTAAAGATGTTGTTTATTGAATTATACATTTGAATTGTATTTCTTTCAATATCTCTATAACTTGATAACTTAATTAACAGGTAAAAACTAATATATCTCATACGGTTTGTAAATTTGTGTGATTCCTAACAAGTGGTGGGTGACCTAGACTGCCTTAGGGTTGTCTGTGCATGAGACCGGATTAACTTAAAGGACAAAACGTATTTTAACCCATTGACTGTTCATCTCGTGACGATCTCTACCATTGAGCTTGTGCCAAAGATATCTAAGACGATGGCTAGGATCTTTGATTCCTCTGTTTTCTAAGATTATTTTAACTGAAAAAGGAGACCTGGTTTAGTTTCTAATTCAGCTTGCCGTCAACTTTCAATCCTTCTCACTAGAGTTTTGTGCATCGTTAGTTCTTATAACGAAATACCACATGGAAGTGTTACCAAGCCCGAGCTTCCTCAACTCTCACACCACTCCGATTGACAGAAAGACATTTTATTGATGTTATTCCGCTAATTGCAAATAAGGCCAAGGCGTATAGATTTTGTGTAGTGTGCTCTTCGAAACGAATAACAGGAGAAAAAGTGAGGAAGGAAACAAGATACTACTGCCCGGATTGAGACGTCAGCTTATGTATATGTATCCTGTTTTAAAATCTATCATATACAGACTAATTACTAAAAATATACATATAGAATACAATTTTTGATTAAATGCCGTAGTTTTTCCGAACTTGAAAAACTATATATTTTTAGTAATTTAACCACACTGTGAAAGGATTGACAATCTATTATGTAACCTAGCTAAAACAATGAATTATGGTATTTAAATTTACATGACAAAATCAATCAATTTTTTGATATTAAGACAGATAATAATTACAAAAAAATAGATCAAAAAGATAAGTTGTAAATCACTGCGTGTCTGACTCTGAACCTACTAGATATGTTGCTTCATTGATGCTTACCTGAGGTAATTGTATAGAATTTATTTACTATAGAGTTTTCATCTCAAGTTTTGTTTTTAAAAAATTTTTTTTTTTAGAATTTGGTTTTAATATATAGATATAAATGTTAATGACCCTAAAACTGCTTAAAAAAATAAGTAATGGAGAAGGGAGTCAGAGAATGAAGTTGTGAACTTAAATTAACGTTTCAGATTCTCCAACATCAACAAAAACTCCAACACCAACATAATTCAAATCTCCAACGGGGACTCTGAGTGGCCCACGGATACGGGAAAATCCAGGATTACCTGACTTAAGGGAGATTCCCATCTGAATGCCACCTTTATATAACACTGGATATGGGTAGGGACTTATCGGGTCTATAACAACTGAGTGGAAACCAGCCAAAATTTAATTATTTCAAAAAATACTTTTGGAGTGTCTCAATTCCAGTTACAATTATTAGAAGTTATTTACTGTGGTTTAGGAAAACAAATTAATTTCTTAAAATATACGTACATACATATTGTAAGAAATGCATTTTCAGATACAAAACTTTAACGCGATTGGTGTGTACGTGAGAACCCGTTAGAATTGGTTGTCTACTTTTTATATCAAATCTGACGTATAAAATGATGCATTTATTTATTGTTGTATTTTTTTTTCTTCAATTCAAATTAGGGGGAGAATAGAGAAACCCCCAAAAAACTAGATAAAAATTTGGCTGGTTTCCATTCAGTTGTTATAGACCTCTCCCTATGTATAATCGGTGTTAAATAAAAACTTGCTATCATTCACGTGGGGAAATCCCTTAAGTCAGTGAATTCAGGGTTTTTCCTTATACCAGAGGCACTCGGATTTCTATCTAAATTAATTAGATGGTGCCCCTGTACCCTCCTACTATCCATTATTATTACTTCAACGACATACCAATCTAGTTTCGAAACACCCTAAAAAACCTAGGAGTCACCTTTGATCAACACTTAAAACCATCTAAATCCTTAAACAGCTCCTAAAATCCCGTGATTCATTTCTTAAGTACTTGTCACTTCCAAGTATCCTCCCACATTTCGACTACGGATGCCTAGTGTATGAAGGACTATCCATTGAACAAGAAAAAAGATTAAAAAGACTAATGAACTGTTATAACATTCATTTTTATTCCTAGGCTCTATCCCAGTATCCGGAGAAAATACATCCATGGCAAATTCAATAAGCACAAAACCTTCCTACATAATTGACCTCCTTACCCTACGTTTATCCACCCACCTATTAAACACAAGATCCCAACCAATCAATCTCTACATCCCTACCTACAGAACTGCCTCCTATGAAAAATATTTTACTGTCCGAGCTACCTCATTTTGGCATTCCTTACCTATATGCATCCGTAAAGCTTCCTCCTTAACCTCATTCGAACATCAACTACATATCCATCTCCTAGAATATCAAACTTTTGTCAACTTGTAGTGTAATTTAATGTAGCCAGACAAAAGCTTCATTATTCTGTTCATAATTGTTGTTCTTAGGGGACCTAGTGCCCCAGAATAAAGAATGATTTTTTCATTTCACTTCCTATCACCCACTCTACTACCTACGTTTCTCCAGGGATTACCAGAATATATGCTAGGAAACTTTAGAATAGAATGTCGCTGGTTTGTTGGATAACGGTTATTCATTAATGTATATATTTTATTAAAGAAAACGAATTTGTACGTGAATATCTTTCTCTACTAAGTATTTAGTTTATTCCAATGAAATCTTCTAATGATTCTGCTCAACGGGGTGGGTATTTTCTTATGCTGTTTAGTTCAGGATACAGGATTCAATTACTCAAGCCGTAATTTATTCTGTTATTTTCTTACTGTTCGTACTTTCCTCTGGAGTTATCGCTCTAAAGTTAATTATAACTCAGCGTTCCTAACGGTTGCATTGCTTTCCTTTCTCTAGGTTTTGGACTAGTTTGGTTAACTTAGTATGAAAAATTCATTCTTAATGATGAGAGACAGTTGACCGTGAATAAATAATAAAAGATGGTTGGGGAGTGGGGTTAAAATATAACACAAATAAGTTGAAATAACTTATTTTATCGTACCAACGTTTCGGCCAGAATTTCTAGTCTCTATCAGGGCTGTGAACAAAGAACAAGATAACAACCAATTAATACTTTAAAAAAAAAAAAATTGTACTGAATGAAATAGAATAAGAATTAATGAAATGATGAAAGAAGGGGAAAATAAAATGTATAAATTGAATAAGGAAATAAAATTTGAAGTTATATAATGCAAAGGAATATGAATATTTCTGTTTAATAATAATTTAAAAATTATAATTATGGAACGTAAATATAAAATAGAGGGAATAAAAATACATGTAGCTAATGAAATATGTAACCATAATATTAGAACAATCAACAGAAAATTCATTCTGTTGGCTTCTTAAAAACAAAATAAAAAGTGATAATATCAACTGCCACATCTTCTAAACTATAGATCCTCCCTTACCTATCCTATCTCACGAACTTTTATATATTTTATAAAATCATATTTTCTTATTTTCTCTGCATGTGTATTCTAATGTTCTGTCAATTTTTACAATGTTTGTATCTTGTTAACATTCAGCCCTGAAGAAGCCCTGCAAAGTGGAGCGAAACGTTGGTTAACAATAAACAATTCTTTCTACTATTTAGAAACCTTTATTGACCGCCCCGCCACCCGAACTATCTTTCTACAAAATATTTATTATGTAATATTCACTGTGGCAATGAATTCCTGCATTAATTGACGAAATGAGCCTTCTTTTAGTTGAAAGATTGGTTGATTCAAATTCGGTGAAAGATTTTCTGGATTATTATACTGCAATTTGCGAAAAATCATTACGTGGATTCAAGAAAACAGTTAAATTTCGATTTCATCACCCCAAAAATCATAAGGCTCAGCCTGTGTATACCTTAACATTGAAAAGGCTGAGTTTATTACTAAAACAAATAGATCTTACTATACAGACAATGTTACTATTTACTTTATTCATAAATTAACCCTTCATAGAGGAATTGCTCTCCTTGTAATTTACATTTCCAAACACAAATTGAGCTCTCAGTTCGATGGAAATCAATCGAATTTTTAAGAAATGTAAATTAGAAATTACGATTTTCCTCCACCTAATTCAATTCTGCACCTGAGAAAAAAGAAGAGACATAGGTTGAAGATGTAGCCGGTCCAGCGAGCAAGAAGAGTGTACCGCACAACCAGAGCATGGCCGCAGCTTTCTTTATTTTCTCTCGGTCCAAAAGTGAGAAACTCCCATCCTTGCGTCTGTCAGCGCAGATGGTCTATGGCATTGTCTTCACATTTGCCAAGTCATTGCAGGTCACAGGGGGCAATCATCAAGAGCTGTTTGCCATAACTGTAGAGAAACTGTGGTAGTTTCGTATTTTCAATATACTCGCAATTCATTGAAATTTAATAAAGGTTAAAATTATTTCTTTGAAACAACGCTTAGCGCGAAACAGAACTTTTATATTTATTAATCCATTACAAAAGACTGATCTACATGACTATTATAAGGCCTATCTGGACATACGGAGTTGAGCTTTGGGGCTCCACTAAACCATCAAATTCGTCCCGGATCCAATCCTTACAGTCCAAAATCCTTAACGCTCCTTACTTTGTCACAAATCAAGTCATCCATCATGACCTCAAGTCCCATTTGTTGCCGATTGGGCCAAAGCAGATACCATACCTTCCATGTAAAACTTCCCAACCACCCAAATCCACTTGTTTCTAACCTGGCTTCTCCTTCATTACCTAATAATCCCCCTAGGCGTCTGAAAAGAAGATGGCCTCGGGATCTTCTATTCTAGAAACATTATTGGAGTTCTATCAATGGGTAGATTCTCCACAATTCTTTGTATCTTGTCACTATCTCGCCTACAGCAAACTTACTTGTTATATGTATGTTATACAGTTGTAAATAACAATAATTAAATGATTAAAAAAAAATATATATATTTATTAATTTTAATAGGATCCAACCATATGATTGCATAACGATTTATTTTAACTTTTCTTATTTCATACTAAAGTCCCCTTCTATGTTTTAGGAAATGTAGAATATGAATATGCTATCGATTTTAAGATCGAGTATTGATTTTTTTTTTAGCTTTTCCGATTTCTAACATATTAGGTTAATAATAAACATAAAAGTTATCTGCATCAAATAATCCAGACTTAAACCGGATTTACAGTGTTATATCCAAACTTTATACTAAATTATTATCCGCAGTATAGTTATAAAATTTTATTGTAATCAAATAGGAAACTTACAAGTACATCATTTTTCGACATAGTTCCTCTGCTTTTCAACGAACTTGGTCCATCGTTGTGCAAGCTTCATGATGCCCTCATAAAAGAAGGTTTTTGAGTTGCGAGCCAGGAATGCACCCCTTCATTCATTGCTTCGTCTGAGGTAAATCGACGGCCCCTTAATGCCTCTTGGAATGGAAAAAACAAGTGATAGTCAGAAGGGGCAAGATCGGGGCTATATGGAGGATGAGCCAGTACTTCAAAATTGAGTTGCATGAGCGTTTTAGAAGTGTGGGCAGCAGTAAACAAAATCTTGAAAACATTTGCAATGCTCACTGCCAAGCTAAAACCTGCAATTCCAAGCTAACGCCGAGGACTGCAGTCAAAGGTGTTGTGTTGTTTCATGACAATGCTCTACTGTTGCCTAAACTGCTGAAACGCTCATGCAACTCAATTTTGAAGTACTGGCACATCCTCCATATAGTTCCGATCTTGCCCCTTCTGACTATCACTTGTTTGGTCCACTCAAAGAGGCATTGAAAGAAGGGATGCACTCGCAGCTCAAAACCTTCTTTTATGAGGGCATCATGGAGCTTGCACAAGATGAACCAAGCGCGTTGAAAAGCAAGGGGGCTATGTCGAAAAATGATTTACTTATAACTTTACTATTTGATTGCAATAAAATTCTATAACTATATTGCGGATAATAATTACTTAGCCTCGTATTATATCCAATATTCTTCTTTGTTCTCTCTATCTCAGTTTTTTAAAACTGTTCCTTGAATAAAAGAGAACCAAACCACAATACAACTTTTATTATAAGCCCAATGAGTAAATTAAAAATTATTAAAAAGGATGTCAAGTCCTGGGGAACCTCCAGCCGTAAATGCCGTGGAAAGGAAGTTGTACTGACTAGGCTGAGAATAGGTCACACGAGGCTCACCCACTCTTATCTTATTTCAAAAGAAACGCCTCCGAACTGCCTGTATTACAATAACAATGTAAGATAACCCATGTTTCCCAACGATGCCCATATTTCACACCACACCTCAATAGCTTAGGACTAAACCAAGATATCTCGGAAACCCTTGGAGACGATGATAAGGCAATAGAATTGGTGTTCCAGTTTTTGAAATCACAAAATTTACTGACAAAAATATAACTTGATCGGAAGGAAAAAAAAAATAAATAATCAAATTAAAAAATAAATAAAATCTAACGAATATTTGCAAAATTAAATAAAATATAAATGGCGTTGATGACCAATGAAGTTTGGCGCCACAAAACAAACAAACAAACTATTATTCTCACACTACATTCAAGCGGATTGAACTTCGTACAAATCCTTATCATGTTATTTCTTTTCATTATCCTTTCACATATTTATCAAGCCTTTCTCTCTTTTAATACTTTTCTCTTTCTGAATACTTAGCAATATTTATTTCATTTAATGTTTAATTTATTTATATCCGTCTAGTGGATCTTAACAATCTTATTTAAATATATTTTTTGTCATATAAATAGACTTCTATTTTATTTTTCTAATCTCCTCATTTTCGATATTTGACAATACGACAATATTTCTTCTCAATATTATATCCTGATGAAGGATATAAGGCTGAAGGAAGATCGTGGCGAAGCTTTCTCTGCTTCAGTTCTCAATAAAATAAGTCACGACAACAATTAATTTCTAGGAAGCGATAAGTCTAGTTAAACAACAACAATGTGACCAAGATGGGAAGATGTATCGTTACATCAAGGGTACACCAGGAAGAGGATAGGGCTGGTGGCGTCCGCACAATGGAGAAACTAGACTGTCGAAAGTGAAGATATCAACTTGTCGCTCCTGGGACCTCGCTCTTACGGATGGGGAAAGCTTAAAAAAATATTTCAGGTAGGTGAGGACTTCCGTAAATTTCGGGGCCCCTCGAGACTACAGAGTGATTTGAGAGTAATTATAAACAAATTTTTTTACTAAATTCTAGAAGGTTATTAGTAAATGAATTATCAAACTGGCATTATATTAGATATGATAATTGACTTACCAACGTAGAATTTGTTTTACAAGGAAATATACATGATTATTCAATCAATAATAAATAAATAATAAGGGCATAATTATATTTATTATTGTTTGCAGTATCATAATTGTAGAGGATTAACTCTGAAGACAAACGAATCCGAAACGTCGTTTTTTAAATAAAGAAAATAAAAAAGGGGAATATTGAAGTTTATATTAATAAATAGTTTTTTTTTTTGTAAAGTATCAATCACTAAAGACTGATTCAACATATTCTAAGCAAATGTTGTAACGCGGTTCACCTCATTTGTGTGTGGAGTACCTTCCACGAACACTCGAGTCTGAAGTGGGGCTGGATCGAATCCGGCTTGGGTTTGTTAACCTTTTTTTTGGAAATAAAAAATCTTAATGTCTTAGTTGGCGTTTTATCAAAATAAACAACACCAGAAGATTGAGGCCAGCAGAAATTGTTGTTGCTATCACTCTTCTGAAACCATTGTCAAACTTTACCTAAGACTAAATACTTTAAAAATGGATTTACAACTTCTTTAACAATATACAATTTACTTTGTTTTATAGAACGTATTAAACTAAAACCAACTTTCATTAAATATAAAAGACAAAATTTCTGCAGGTTTAAAAACCCTTAATGTTTGAGAGGGTAGAAACTGATATTTAATTAGGCTGAATTTGTGAAATGTTACATAGTATAACCGCAAATTTTGACTTATCTTTAGTTATATATTTATCGTTTATACTTGCCCACGCTCAGCAGAGAAAGGGATGAGTTAAAGGAAAAATATATATATAATCGCAAAAGGGAAAAAGAAACAAAACAATAAAGAATAAATTGCTCCTTAGGCACCACATTATTTTTTCCCTTGGAAATAAAGAAAACCTCGAAACAATATGTCCACAATATACCCCTATTGAACAATTATCAAATTATGACCACTGGCGAATACCTTTACTTGTAGATAATAGAAAACCTAGGGGCGTTACAGGTTGACTTAACCTTAACTTAGTGACGTGACGGCCGTGCGGGTAGGGGCGCAGGACCGATTGCGCTCGGTTCGGAACGTTGTGGGTTCGATTCCCTGAGGCAGTTAACATTAATTTTTTAGCCGTCCCGAGGAATGAATCTTGAAACTCCCACCTCGGTTAGTACGCGGCGACAACTTACGTAGCCGTCAGGTGTTGGCAAAAAGGCCCACTTGTCACACTTATTCCCCCCACCAAATACCAGTACCAGTACCAGTAACCTTAACTGAAATAATTAACCTTATTAACTAAATTTACATTATTATACAAAAGAGGAATATAAAATAAAAACGAAATAAAGTTTAGTTCGAACCCCAAGTAGTCTTTGGGTGTACTCCTGGCAGAACACAAGGTTGTCCGATATTTCCTTTCCGGTCACCACCTCACCTTCCCCAGAAGTATGAAGATGACCCCTGCCACCACTCTCCTATCCAGGACGGGCTGAAAAAATATTTTCAGGCGCATCATCCACACTTCTAGTGTTAATGACCGTTCACTGAAGTAAGGTACCATAATTTAGCAAAACAATAACATTCCGTATAAGGTGATATTTCGATACAAACAGTCAAGACATAGGGCCTGATGAACTATCACCACTTCATATTGAACAATTGTAACGTATTCAGAAACCAAACAGTCACCTTAATAAAACCATGCCTACCCATATATAGCCAGTGTTTTTTTTTCACCAAGAGAACCATAACACCCCTTGTCTACGCAGATATAGCGTTTTTATTTCACTATGGCAACCGTAACAATAGCTTGAAAAACTTAGACCAAGAAAAGGAGATGGGGAAGGGAATGACTTAAGACTATGTGAACAGAGAATTCGGGGTATATAACCAAAGCATCATAACTTCCTTCATTTTAACGTTTGTCTGAGACTGTTAGCAATCCCAGTGTGTAGAGAAACTACCGTTTATGTGCAAAAACCTCTAAATTGATTAAATCTTCCGCACTTCTCATAAATTCCTAGGTTAAATAGGGTGCTGAATACAACAGAATACATTTTCAAAAACTTATTTTTTAAAATTTCGAATATATTTTCAGGTGTAAAAATATTAATCTTAATTTTTCCATCATTAAAATAATTTTTTCCTATAAATAAATGTTATTCTAATTCATAGTAGTTAATTTGATTATTGTTCCCACCTTATTTTGGCCCCTGACTTCATACGTCTCAATAAGTCAATAGTTACACAAAAGGTACTCCAATATGTATACTTTTATGGGAAAATAGTCTCATTTCAATAGTAAATAAAGATCCTTTTTTTCATATAAAAAAATTAATTTTTCTAGTATTGCACTGGAAGTGGCTGTAGAAATTTAGAAACAATATATTTCAAGAAACAAACCTACGCCTGAAAAACGGTTTATACACTAACTTTGGCTGGTATTGACTTGGCCGAAATATTTTTTGTTGTATAGTTTAAAACTACTACCAGTGAAACTCACTTTTTCCCCATGACGAAGTAACGTCTGTGAGATTAGGTCTACGGCTCACAAAATTCTTTAGGTGTTTTGAAAAATTTCTGTCCAAGGTTGGGAGAAGATAAATTTTTGACTCCTGAGGAATGAAGTAAATTTTAGTCAAACTAACGTATATATTTCAATCCCGTTAGCTATATGGAGGATGTTTGATGCTTGAAACGAGCTTAACAAGGAGATTCTACTCAAAAATAAACCATTAATCGAAAAAGTTTCAATGAAGTTAGGAAAGTAGATAGTATAAATAATTATAATATTACTTGAAGATTATTGATTGACCGTGTGTAAAGATGAAAGGAATATGGTCCGGCTGCGGTCAAAAAAACTCAAATAGTAGAAATATACTATTTTAATGAGCCAACGTTTCGCCCCACGTTGCAGGGCTTCTTCAGGGCTATTTTGACGGCAGTCAAAACAAAAATGTGACATACTGGAAGATTATTGATTGACCGTGTGTAAAGATGAAAGGAATATGGTCCGGGTGCGGTCAAAAAAACTCAAATAGTAGAAATATACTATTTTAATGAGCCAACGTTTCGCCCCACGTTGCAGGGCTTCTTCAGGGCTATTTCGACGGCAGTCAAAACAAAAATGCTTTGACTGCCGTCAAAATAGCCCTGAAGAAGCCCTGCAACGTGGGGCGAAACGTTGGCTCATTAAAATAGTATATTTCTACTATTTGAGTTTTTTTGACCGCACCCGGACCATATTCCTTTCATATAATATTACTTATTTCGATCTCGTTATGACTGAATTGATAAAATGTCAATTTCAATTTGTGATTCATGTTAAACCTGCGGTCAAAGTATGAGCCAGCGGATCTAAGAGAAAGTGAGAAGAGGCAGGAAGTGCCGGCACACTTAGGTTCGCTGAAGCACCATAATTTGAGCAGGCGTAGTCCTCACCACACTATCTGTTCTTATTTAATAGTGGGGGGGGGTTCTGATCAACCTTTTAGAATATAAAAAATCTTCGAAATTAGCCATAACAGATACAAGTGAAGATCTTATCGGTTCCCCCATATAATTGAAAGAGGGTCATCGATGTCTTAAAGACATAGTCTTCCTTCAATGAGACAACTTTAACAATGGGTTTCTACAAAAAGTAGCAATTAATTAAAACTGTGACACTCAATTTAATTAAATGTAAATATAACCTTCGGATCCATCAGGTTATTATAAACTTCATTGGTGACACCTAACTAATGCATACAAATTGACCTGTAGACTGATTTATGTCTCATATTTAATTTGGTTTTGATTATAAGCTACTCTCAACATGGAATAAATACACTGACATACAAAAGAAACGTTGATTATTCTTTATTATTTTATCAATTTACTTATTTTTTATTAATTAATTTCTACGCAATATGTAGTGCATAAAATTTCACAAACCTGCAAACGTCATAGGGACTACATTCCTTAAATCATTTTCCGTCATTTCGAAAAGATATTTTTATTTATTTGTTTGTTGAATTTTACAACTGTATTTACATAAAAATACATCTAGCAAATGTATTTTTAGATTACATTGGTTTAATTCAGACAAGTAAAGGAACTAGCCATTGGTAGCACTCTAATAGCATTTCTACATTAGAAGGTCTCGAGGCTATGTTCTTTTCAAGCGTCTTAGAGAATTGTCAGGAATAGAAGAAGAAGCAAGTTTAGAAACTAGTTTATAATGAAAGGATTGATATCTGGTTCGGGCTAGATCGGTTACATATGGAACATAAGGTCTTTATAGATGATTTTATTTGTGACAAAGTAAGGGGTATTGGGGATTTTACGAAGGACTTTGGATTGTAAGGATTGGATACGAGAGGAATACGAAGGTGAAGTGGTGCCCCATAGCTCAACTCCTGATAGGCCTTATTTGAGTCATGTAGATCAGTCTTTTTGTAATAGATTGGAAGTTTAGAACGTTTGTCTGGTAAGTTCTGTAATAGTCGAAATCGAGCACATTTTTAATCAAAACTTTCAAGTACATTTTTATGCAAAATTCAGTGTTGATTTTGTAATCTTTAGGATAAGGGGGTTTATATTCATTTCGCTTCTTATTGGAGCAACCACTAATTGGACGGAATTTTATAGTTCTCAGTTATAGTTAGTCAGTCCAAACTAATGGAAAACGACTCTAATACCAGTTTTCAGTTTTTTCGGAATAGAGTATGTTATATATCGATCTATCGATACGAGATAACATTATGTGACCTTTCCGAATATAGAGTGTGTTTTTCATCCGAGGACAAGATTTATTTAATTTCCTTGTGATTTCCAAATGACTGTACTAATCTGAATGGAGATTCAAGAGAGTATTACTTTTGTTCTTGAAATAAGTGTCGCAATTTGAAAGAAAACTGCCCAAAAAGTGAACCTTCCGAATTTTAAAGCAGTATTGTTTAAAATACACTTATAAAAATCCTATAGCCGTTTAAAAAGCTGGACCTAATTATAAGATATATTATTTTATTTATTCATATTGTTTTATTGGGACAACAATTAAATCTCAATGCGGTACAGAAATCGGTTTCATTTTTTATTTGCTTATAATCAAATATTGCTATAGATTTTAGGTCTGGTTTTCTTGATGGCCATATTAAAAAAATAATGGTTTAAGAGCATAAATAGCAGGAAGAATGACACAGGCCTCACTCAAAGTGGAGGAGGCTCGGATTTGAGACGTGAATTTTTTTGTGTACATAAAAGTTGTCATCTACGTCCTAAATTAAAATTATTGAACTAAGATCGGAAACAATTTTTAGTCTTTCTGTATGAAACATTTAAATTCACACTCATTATTGCTTCTGAATGGAATTCATCTAAATTTCAAGAAGCAAAAGTTTAGTGATTCGCAGGAAAAGGTGGAGTAGTTCTAGGTTAGCCATGTTGACAGGTTGAATGAAACTACTTCAAACCATTGAAAGCGGTCATCAAAGCTAGAGAGCAATGAAGGATGAAAAAAAAAATGGTAACTTTCTCGATCACTCACTTTTCGCGAAATTATTACTGAAATAGATTCGGGTCAGGTAATAAAGAAATGAGATGAGGATCCAAAAAAGAGAAGAAAAGGTCCGTAAAACAGGGGATATCGATTTTACGAAATTCATGAATTACAGAAATCGTTTTAAACTACAATCATGAAATTGTTCATGAATACAAACATTTATATGGGGTAAGAATCGTGGTTTCACACAAAAACGCTCTGAGTCAACAAAAATCTAAGGACAGTAGACAAGGGCTAAAATAGACACTAGGGATGTTGGTAAGTTCCGAGCCCAATAATCATTCTCAGTAATTACTTTATTAGTTTTTTGTTTTGATTAATTTAGTTATTTGTAATAGATTTTGTTTGTTATTTCAAGTATTGCTATTCTTTTAAGAAAATATATTAATTTTAAATAGTGACAATATTTAATTAATTAAAAGTTTTAAATTTATGGCTACAGTTTTGCACCGTTTTCATTAGTTGTAAAACAAGATAAATTGGAAATGAAAATAAATTACTATTTAATTGAAATTATGAGTAGAAAGATCTCAACCATCGCAGTTTAGGAGCTACAAAAATTTATAAAGCTAGATGCAGACCTTTAGGAATGATATAGAACTCAGCATTGTTGTTTAAATACAATTAATGGTCTGATTCACATAGTTGTTAACAAATGTCACAGAAACTTAATTATAATGTTTTTTTTTCCTTCAAGTACCTAGGAACCGAATTTTCGTGTAATAAAAAACCGATAAATGTGCAGAAAAAAAATTTCAAAATTTTGCTGTAAAAAACAAAAATCAACTTCATTATGTAATTTATAATTTTAATATGTACATAGAATCTTATCTAATCTTGTTAAGACAAAATGAACTCTTTTGAATTGAATTAAAATAGTGTTAATTATTTACCACTAATGAGGTTACATGAACAAAAACTTATGTAGTTTAGGTTTTTGCTCAAGTTACCTAGATTAAAAACCATGATTGTCTATCAATAATTAAATGATTGTCCGTTAATAATTAAAAAGGATGTAAAGCCCTGGGGTACCTCCAGTCGCAAATGCCGTAGAGAGGAGGTTGTACTGACCAGGCTGAGAATAGGTCACACGAGGCTCACCCACTCCTATCTTACTTCAAAAGAAACGCCTCCGAACTGTCAGGATTGCAACAATAATCTGACAGTAAGCCATATTTTCCAACAATGCCCATATTTGACACCACGCCTCAATAGCTTAGGACTAAACCCAGATATATCAATAACCCTCGAAGACGGTGATAAAACAATAGAATTAGTGTTTCAGTTGTTTACTGACTAAAATTAACATTGAACGGAAGAAAAAAATAATAATAATTAAAAAATATATATAAATAAAATAATAAATAATCAAATAAAAAAATAAATAAAATTAAACAAATATAAGCAAAATTAAATAGAATATAAATGGCGTTGATGACCAATGAAGTTTGGCGCCACTAAACAAAACAAACAAACAAACTATGATTGTCCATGAATAAAGAGTTAAGTGGGAGCTTATTGTATTTAACGATTATATAATTTTACAATGAAGACTGGAAAACTCAATCTTAAATATCTTTAAATTACAACAATTTGTTGCTTCATACAAAGTTATAATTAAAACATTAAATTCTGCTATTATACTCTTATTATTGGATTTGACATATCTGAAATTCTTTATTATTTTAATTTAAGTTTTTCATAATTAAATCAGGAACAAAATAACTACTTATATCTAAATTTTAAAACAAGTTTTGTAATTTTAAAACTTGCGATCCGAGAATGTAATCATTATTATTATTTACTTTTTTTTTTAATAACAATAATTAAAGGTTAAGAAATCAACTGTAACAGTGAGTAGCGCCAACTTGTTATAACCTACAACAGAGTTATTTCGGTTTGTGTTTCCATTTCCCACAGATCGCGGCCATTTCCGGGCGAAACTAGAACTAGTGGCCGACATAGGAATAATTGAGCTCGTATCATAAACAATTAAATTAATTTCCTGACATTATTTATATGATTTTTTTCATGAACTAATAAATTAAAAATCTTCAAAATGAGCATTACTCCAAAAATTTGCAATTTCGTTCAATATAAAACTGGTATTAAAACAACGTCCTTTTGATGATTCGAATTTCTGTCGAGGTTTGGGTAAATTTTAAGCTAAGTAAGAAAATTTGGAATTGCACTAAGATCCGGTCTCTACACAAATCATATACAATGTAATCCAAATCAGCAGGGGGATATTCGGATTTCTGAAAAGTTCGAATTATAGAAAGGATTAGGAAAAAAAATATAAACAAATTCAACAATTGAATGTACATAACTATTTGTATTTATCTATTTTTTTTTTTTTTTACATATTTTATTGGAAATTTGACAGTTTGATATTTTAAAATAATAAAAATTAAATTTTTTTTTCTTTTATATCCTCAGTAATGCTAAATGGTGATTTAATTCGTTAAAACTATAAGATTAGTCATTTATAAGTGAAAAAAGTATAAATAAAAGAAATACCTTTTTTTTTAATAGATTTATTTAACACATGACAAAAAACAATTGAGTTCACGAAAAACTATATATTGTACATATTTCTACTATTAATTTTAAAGAATCAAATGTTTTATACCATAATTATTATGTATTTCTAACTCCAACATAATTATATTATATTTCCATAGGAATTAGATTACCAGATTTCGAGACTGTAGAAATTTTCGCTTTCGATTTTAACGGTGATTACTATAACTTGCCTGTACGCCAGGAAGTTAAAAATGTCCTTTACACATGCGCGCTTTTATTTGAAAACAAAAATGTTATTTTCTGCAGAGTTTTCTAAAAAAAAAAGAAACTTTTTTTTTACTCTAGTTCGGATAACTGAGATTATGAACCCCTCCTGTACTAAGTATGGATACAGATTAAATTATAATGGTGAGCGGATAGTTAAAATAACGTTTCTGCTGCAGCATATAATTGATAAAAATAAATAAATGAATAGTAACTCATGGATTACACGATCATTGAACTGACTCGAATTCCTCAGATTGCCGGATCCGATTAAGCAGAAGAATAATAAGAAATTTCTCCTCAATTGAGGAATAGCCTAGATGCGGACAGACATGAGCGATAATTAGTCCAAAGAGAGAAAAAAATTTCTCTATAGATCTAGGCAGCAATGGATCATTGTAGAAGCACTAACGGGCCATCATATTCAGCTTACTGGCCCACTTTGGATGAAAGACAGATCCAGGAGCTGCAAGAAACGGAGGCGACAAAGGGTGACCTAGAGAGGATAAAGAATACACCTTCAGCCTTCTCAGAAGTACTGGAATTCTGGAAAATTGAAGGAATGTTTATGATTGAAACTGGAATCCGCAAAAAGGCTACATTTCTCAAGTAAATAGCAAAAAAAAATGAGATTCAACATTACAGATCAATTCAACGTATATAAAAAAGTTTTTATTTTTAATTTTACTTTCTCCGAAAATAGTAGATTTTTAACAAAGATTTTTGAGGATGTATTTTATATTTGTTTTATAAACCATAGAACACGGCTTCGGGGAATCTGATGTATATTGGGTCTGCTCCATATACATTTTAAAATATTAACCTTTACAATTTTCTGACTTTAAATTTGACTTTTATCTGGACAAACGACTGACATGGAATCCACATCCAAGTCTGAAAAGACAGAAAACTGCTCATCGATTTCGGCTGTTACAACATTTACTAGACAAACGGTCTAAACTGCCAATCCATTAAAAAAGACTGATCTACATGACTATTATAAGGCCTATCTGGACATACGGAGTTGAGCTTTGGGGCTCCATTAAACCATCAAATCCCTCCCGAATCCGATCCTTACAGTCCAAAATTCTTCGTAAAATCCTTAATGCTCCTTACTTTGTCACAAATCAAGTCATCCATCAAGACCTTAATGTCCCATATGTTGCCGATTTGGCCAGAACCAGATAACAGCCCTTCTATGGCATACTTCCCAACCACCCTAATCCACTTGTTTCTAACCTGGCTTCTCCTTCATTGTCTAATAATCCTCCTGGGTGTCTGAAAAGAAGATTCGAGGCCATCTTCTCCTCTAGAAATGTTATTGGAGTTCTATCAATGGGTAGATTCTCCACATGTTTGTATCATGTCACTATGTCACCTACATTAAATTTACTTGTATACAGTTGTAAATAACAATAAATAAATTGTTTTAAAAAAATTACTTTTAATGGGCCAAAAGTGGTATATCTTTTGAATATATTGTTAATTACTATCACCAACTTATATATACACAAATTACAGCCTTAGTCAGCTGTTACTTCGATGTCAGCTGACTCAGGAGATCAGCTGACATGTTAGGTCTTATTCCTTCTTCTCGAATAGATATGGAAGTGGAATAGATATGGAAACATTTGTTTTTAAAATATGTAGTGAGTAAAAATTAAAATTGTAGTATATATTATAATTTCAAAATATTGTACTTAATGCGGTAATTTTTTGATTTTACTATTATTACCGATTCCCTAGAAAAAACCCAGCTATAGTCCGTAAATTCTGAAATCTATCATTTCAAAGGGCATGATGAAAGCATATTAGCAGGATTTTATTGTGAGGCTTGAAATAAAATTAAAGTATTATTTTTCTGACTTTAGAGTGTACTTCTTAAGAGTTGTCCATTACTAATACATCAAGCTTGACAGAATTTCTCTATTAGGTAAATTATATCATATTTTGCCAAAAATTCTTTTTTTAATGGGCTTCTTATCGAAATTGTAACTCCACTTTTCATGTTATTGTTTAGATATTGGATTAACCACCTACAATTATTTATTAAAAAAAAAAGAAGATATTTCATACAAATTACATATTGGAAAGTCAACATTAAAAAACATAAATGATACAAATTGCCTGCCAGTTTCAAGTTTTACAATCTCAGAACTTTAGATACAAAAAACTAACATACCATATTTTTTATTATTATATCTTTATTGATACTATAAATTAGTACAGCATAACTGTACATAATAACACATCTAGTAATGGCATGAGAGAGAGGTGTAGAGAAACTACCCACGTTGGTAGCACTCTAACGACGTTTTTACTTTAGAAGGTCTCGTTGCCATCTTCTTTTCTAGCGCTTCGGAGGATTATTAAAAATAGAAGAGGAAGCAAGGTTGGAAACTAATGGATTTGGGTGGTTACGGAGTTTATAATGGAAGGATTGATATCTTGATCTGTTACATATGGAACATTAATAGTCTTTATGGGTGGTTTTATTTGTCACAACGTTAGGACCATTGCGGATTTACGAAGGACTTTGGATTGTAAGGATGGATACGAGAGGAACACGAAGGTATAGTGAAGCCTCAAACTCAACTCCATGTGTCCAGATAGGCATTATTTGAGTCAAGTAGATCAGTCTTTTTGTAATAGATTGGAAGTTTAGAACGTTTGTCTAGTAAGTGCTGTAATAGTCGAAATCGAGTTGCAGTTTCATGTCTGTGTACTGTAGGTAGGTTCACAACGAAGAGTAAAGGTTATTTGATGGGATTTGTAGGGGTTTATTTTTATCCTCCAATTTCGGCACCATTCTTCGAGGGTTGTGATATGGGACGGGATACGTGGTGAGGATATCCTTAGGTTTGATTGGGATGTCAGCTATATAGGCTATGTACAGGTGGGACCGAGGATACTATCTTGAGAAACACCAGCGGACTCGGAGAAGAGGGAAGGATAAGAACCATTGTAACATACCATATTTAATAGACAATTGTGATGCTTTAATTTATCTTATATATTTGATCAAATCGTTTTCACATTCAGCATTTTGGTATAATAATTGTACTGGAGAAAAATAAATAAAGGAACTTGGTACACGACAAGTTAAAATAATAAGAGAGAGTGGGCCCGAAGTAGTGAACCTCTCCTGGGTTATCCTTCAATGACCGATCAAACTTTTTTCCAGTTGAATTGCAATAATTAACACTTTCTCCTTCAAAGTGGGTTTCGATCAAACTATGTCTTTCCGTCATTGCCATTGACCTGATTTCGGTTATTTTCAATTGAATGGAGTTACGTCCAAATTAAATTATTTGAATTGATTTACGAATGAATTTTTTCCTCCATTACATAAAGTAATTAAAAAATTAAAATATAATTGACAATATATTATTTTTTTTATTCCCCCTTCCTCGCCGTTTCTGGCATACGGGGCTCGGCAGCAGTAGGGTAGTGCGCTAGGAATACGCATGCCACTGCAACCAATAATTATTAATTTCATCAATTTTATAATTATCAATAAATATTTATTTATTGGGGTTCAACTGTTGACAATATTTAACAATCTAGTAGTTGTTAACTAAATTATTAATTGTATCGCTTTATACCAATTCATATTGCACTTATCTACCTCAGAAATTGTATAGCCTCCACAAGGCTCTAATAATTTAAACTGTAATATTTACATTTATTATGTAATATTATGTCTATCATTTTTATGTGTTATTTTGACACCGACCGATAGATGTCGTCATTTGGTCGGACTGCATTCCATGTAATTTTTTAGATAAATAAAAAAAAAAACATTTTAAGAACGAATTACTTGTTAACGTTTCGCAGATAAGAGAAAAGTTTAAAATGAAAGGTGCAGTTAACCAGATTTATATCGATTTAGAAAGGCTTTTGATCCTACCATTGGATGTAGCTTAATATCTTGAAAGAGAAATAATACTAAATTAAATGGTTAATAGTTTTTGTATATGAGCCGTTTAAAATCACAATGGTGTATCTCAATAAAACACAGTTTTCAGATATTAAGCCTTTCAGTTTTATTTCATTTTTCCTGTTTTTTCTATTTATTTATTTTTTTTCCTATTTTATTCCATTTTTTTTTATTATGTTTCATCTCAGTAAATATGATGTGAATATAATGGTGAATGTGTATCACTGTAAAAATGGTTTTATTCGATTTATATTACCAATATCTGAATTTATAATAATTCACAATACAGGAGAAAAGAAGTTTAGTAAAATTGTAGTAAAAATTTCTGATTAATACCACAAAAAAATGTTCTCCTATTTATTTATTGGTATTTTAGCTGATGTCCACAGTTTCTTCCATTGTCCTTGCTTATACATAAGTTATAGGCACTTATATGGGATATCTACTTAATAAGTTTAACAACTTTTCAACTTTATTAAACCGAAACACAATTATATTTTAAAGTTAGTTTATTCCCTTTCGTCTACTAAAAAATAAAAATGTTTTGAAGGAACAGCTTTGTCGATATATCCTTACACACTCAAGACATAAAATTAAGCAGCTTCAGTTTGTTTAATTTTTTTCTTAGCTCCCAGGGCTTATTCCATAAAGTAAGATAATGTACAATGTAAATCTTTTTCCAAGTTGTATGACTGAATGTTGAAGTTGAAATCAATGGCAGATAAACCTCATTGCCTTTCAACTGATGTATTATACTGCTGGCTGTATAATCTTTTACTGTCGTTTGTCTAGCTACATGCGAGTCCAGGAGTTGCAGGCCTATTCCTATGAGTAACTTCAAATTTCATTTCTAGCAAGATAAAGTTCATAAATACCACTATGCCATTAAAAGGCTCACACAATGATAATAATAATATTGTGTAAAACCTCGCTTATACAAATTATGTTTGTAAACTCCGGATTATCAAAAACGACTTTTTTATTTATGCAGGTACAAAAACAAAAAAAAAACGAAGAATCGAAATATTTGAACGAATAATTCAATTCATTATCGTCTCTTGTTGGAGTTAATTCATGTTTTTTAAAAAATGTATTTATTGTATCTTTATCCAAAATAAGTTTTATCGTAGTTTTTATGTTAAGTGAATACCTAAGATGTGACAGTTACAAAGAAAGTGATTTTTTTTTTTCACAAACAAATTAAATAAATTATTTTAATAAATAAAGAAAGAGAGGGCCAAGCTATTTAAATATAAGATCCAAATCTATACAGTATAGATAATACAATATATGAATATAAGATTTCTCTTTAGTTTTAACAACTGCAAAAAATTTGGAAATGTCTGTATGAGAACGTCCATTCATTCCGACTCATTGATCTTCAGATTTTACAATTGATAAAATTTGTAACTCTTTTTATAATTTTATGGAAAGCAATTTCCTTAATATATTAATAAAACTCTTGAAATTATTTCTTTATTTATATTGTTTCCTCTTCTTATTAATTTTAGCTTTTCGGGAACGTTTGCCTATCTTCAGGATTTCATCATTCATTAAATATTTGATTATATTTGTGATCACTTCTAATCTATGGACTGAAATAATTTCATAATTATTAATATATTGATGCCTTACTTCACAGTGGTACATCTCCACTAGCTTTACTAAAAATACAATTAAAGGTTCTCTCTTATAGAAAAATGACGACTTTTCAATTAATGTTTTGACCGAATAGATTCCTAAATCTGTTCTGTCAAAACATTAATTGAAAAGTTGTAATTTTTCTAAAAGATATATGTATTGTTGGTAAAGCTAGTGGAAATGTCCTTAGCACCAATGTGACGTAAGCCATCGATTATTTTTATTTATTTATTGAAATTAACAACTGTATAAAAAATACAGTGGGAGTGGGTAGCTAATTGGTAAGGCAATGTACTACTTACTCCAAGGACCTTGGTTCGAATTTGGCTATGACAAATAATTATTATCTGCTACCTGAAGCCGTTGAGTCTTCTTTTGGGAACGGGAATCCTCCGGGATCCGCCCAGCCTCATAAAGTTGGTACCACCCTTAATTGCGTAAAAATCTGACGAAGTAGCGTGCTTCGCCAAATCGCCTCCTTGCACGACCGTTGGTCTAGTAACAGCACTTCCTTACAAAGTAGTGCACACTTGAGAAGGAACCACCCAATGGTGGTACTTCAATCATTGCATTAAATTAGAACATCCTTTGGCTATCTTCTTTTCAAACGCCTCGGAGGATTATTGAGGATGAGAGATTCAGAACAAAAGGGTTTGGGAATAAAAAGATTTTAGAATGAGATGAAGTATACCTATTTCGGGCCAGATTTGCAATGAATGAGATGTTAAGGTCTTCATGGAATAGTTCATTGGTGGTATGGAATTTCAATTAAGTCTCTTGTCAAGATAAAGTCCTAAGTAGCGAATATGTTCAAGAGTAGAGGTTTACGAAGTGAAAAGCCATTGATATTAAATACAATTTTTTGGCACTTAGCACTTGGCACCGCAACGCATCGACCGTTATTATCAAATATTTTTAATCCACTTGTCTACCATCTCTCATCCAGAATTTCTTTATCCGAAATAGAACTGGCCATAATTTGTATTTAAAAAGATTTTTACTGGAATGATTAATTAATGAGTTTCAAATTATGTATAAAGCAATCATTCTTAGTGAAATAGATTGAATTTTATCTTTGTACAAAATTCTATAGTTCAGCTATAGTTATGATTACAGAGGAAAATTAATAATCTAATTATTATTTAATTGTCTTTTCCGATTGGAGCATGAAATTAATTAAATATTATATAAAACAAGGTCAATTATGACAATGAATGACTGATGTTTGCTGGAATAGTTTAAAACTTCCATAAAACCCCTTACTGCATCGTTATTCCATTTCTGAAACCCATAAGGCTCATAAGAACACGACGTCATTGTAATAAATCGTAATTATTCCGTTACAGAGCTGTTCCATTACGAGCGATATATTATGCATTCAGAAGATACGGTTGGCTCCGTTACGTTAAGACCCTAAGGGGGTTAGCGGAGCAGCTTCCTGAGGAAGTGGAATAGCAGATCTTACTAGAGCGATTTAAAGAAAAAAAATCAACTAAGGAATGGCATCCTAGCTGTTTTCGTTTATATCTGAAAATCTTTTCTTCGACGTTATCGCTTCTAAAACAGATCCAATTCAGCATCTGCTTAAAAAGTATAACGCTGTGTTTAGCGATTTAATGGTAAGTTCGTTCAGAAATGAATAACGAAAAAACAAATGGCTTCTCAATTGTACCGACTTGCTAATGTACACAGCATACAGTATACAGATATATCGATCAAAGGATATTAAAAAAATATAATAATGTTAGTTAGTCGGTGCAAGTAGAGGACATACAGAAATATATAAATTGAACTATTAAAATCGAAAATATAATCATTACTCACGTGTTTTATTTTTGATTATTTTTTGTTAACTGCATAATTTTATTCAAATCCGTCAAATGAGGTACCAATCAGCTAACTACTTACAGTTCAAGAGCCCAAGAGGAGGAAAAAGTCAATTTTTGATTACTTTAATGAAAACTATGTTAAATTACCAGTTTAATTGATGAGTCTGCCATGTATAGTTAGATGAAAATCAAAATGGCGGCTGTTTCAAAACATTATAAAACATAATTTAACATTCGGAGTATTACAAAAAACTTCCTACAACAATAGAAAACCTAATTGAACATCCAATTGCAGGCCTACCTTCTACGCCATAACCCCTGATGAAGACCTGAAACTCAGGTCGAAACGTCGGCATAAAATAAATAAATATGGTTTTGTTTATTTATGTTGTTCTTTGCTGACCGCACCCCCCGACAAACTTCTCCAATCACTAATAGAACATCATTTAAAGTTGAGTAAATTTGCTAAAATATGAACCCTAGTAGTCAGTGAATTTATTGTAGGAAATAATATCTGAGGAACCATATCTGAGGGGTACAGATGTCTATTAGCACTCAAAGTATAAGTAGTTTTAATGAACTATAATGTAGCTTATAACGTTTATCTTGGTAGAAGTAGTTTTTGTGATATTTGATAAAATAACTGGATTTCTAGTTGTCAAAATTTCATACGCAAAATTCATATGTTAACATCATAAAACTACTATCCTATCAAGGTTCTTTGATATAATTTTTCATTTTTCAAAAAATTTTGTCTAAACAAATAGAAATTAACGTTTTGTGAATTTATTTAGAAAAATATCATAAAAACTACTACTCCTACGAAGGTTAACATTATAAACAAGAGTATTGTACATTGATCTAGCTTTGATTTGAATCCTAATATACATTTGTAGTCTTATGGTTCCAGAGATATCGATGTCTCAAAATGAAATCACTGAATAATGATTTTTCAGTTAAAAAAGTTCAATTTTTAACTTAAGAGCTCCGAATGAAAAATTAACTTTTTTTTTAACACTTTCAAACGGGCGCCACTTAGTATTACCTCTAACTACATAGCAGACTTGTCAATTTTGACTAGTAATTATATTTAGTTTTCATTAAAGTAATCAAAACTAGGGGAATTATAATTGACTTTTTTTCACCGGGCTCTTGTACCATTATGAAAACGTCATGAGCATAAGTTTGGTGCTGCTCCTTGGGGCTTATCCAAGGAGCAGCACCCATCGGCACCTCCTCACAGAATGATTACCAATTTAATTGTTATACCAGAAGATCTCTCTTCCAACTCCTCTTCAGCCCTCAATGGATGGAAAAAAAAAATTAAAATGTGCCTTGTTAATATGTTGGTGGTGCTGTAGTGTTTGTTAACAGTTGATATTTGAAGGTCAGTCACACAGGTATATTGTTGAAGAGAACTTGCAGATTGTAATTATCCTGGATGTTTTAGCCTGAAAATTAGTAGTTAATTAATTGTGAGTATTCTTAACTGCCCTAAATATTTGTGACGCGTAGGTCCTAATCGGTCCCAGCGAGTAAGTGTAAAGTATTGAATTTCAGTTTAAGTTTTAATTTTGATTGTTAGTTTTGACTGCTTGAAAAGAGATGTCTTAGTCTTTGATTTAAGGTTTATCTCTTTTCGATATACAAGGTGCAACATGATTAAGTCGAGAAACTCCGGGTGGTGATTCTGCACCTCGTGTGCAACAAAATAAGTCTAATTGACCCATATTCGATTCTCAATCATAAGGGCATAGTGTGTTATTTCTGAATAATACTTTTCAACAGCCCATCTAGAACAAGTACTAGAAGAGTGTCAGAGGAGGTAAATTTGTCTCACATGTCTGTTTGACGATCATTGTAACCTTATTTAAAATAAGAGGAAACAATACCGTAGTTAAAACAGACACTAACCTTTCGGAGTAATTTATAATTTTTTTTTTTAGCCGATAATTGTAACCATATTTAAAATATCCTATCTACTTTAAACATGTTCCAACATCACAATTAAATCCACCAAACTGTTCTTACATTCTATGCGGCTTCTATTTTTCATCACAGCACACGCTCCCCTTCCTTTTTTTATCCACTTTATTTTTTTACATTCTATTTTATATTACAGTACAAATTGAAAGGTAATCACAAAAGTGAGTATTCTGTTCGAAAGTTTACTAAATGGAAATGTTTTAGAGCAATTCGCAAAGCTAAGGCCAGAGAATTTATTTCAGTAGGGTAAATATAAGAATTTTCAAAATTTAGCATTTCTGCATTTTTTTTTTTAATGTCGATCATTGTAACCTTATTTAAAAATAGTTTAGGATATTGTGTAAGGGGCATTCTAAAAGCAAATTTGATGATCACTATTTTTCTCTAGGATAAATAGCTTAGGATATATGTTGACCTGATGTCATTCTTGAGTCGAATTTCAGTCCAATGTAGTGTAGATGCCAGTATTTGGAATCGTTTTATTGTCAAGGAAAACCGGAGGATGGTTGTAGAATTGTAGGGCCAAGATTTTTTTTTTTTTTAAGAAAAACTTAATGCACAATTCTTATGTAATTTATTACCACTACCTGATATTCAATGGAATATTTTAAAAAAATTCTTAGTCTGGAAAATGTAATTTAGAAAACACTGATTTTTTGGTTATCGTCAGCACCTAATTACGAGAAACCACGATTCCTTATTTCTTCTAAACAAATCAACTAATATGAATACAACATTTGGGCGTGTAGCAGCCAATTCAGTCATGAAGAATGCAAATTATTTTTAGAAAGGATTCGATAACTCAAAGTGGAAGGTTAAGGCACAGTCACGGCAACTTGGGTCAATCCTTAACCATTTTAAGGGACTATTGCCATCTTAGATGTTTGGTTAAAGATTCCCTGATCAATATTATTTAACGTGGTCTATATTTCACACCTGTCATTATTATTGTTACAATAATTCCCCCGATGGCCAATATATTTACAAAATTTGATATTCAGCCTGTAATGTGAGATTTATTCTGATTCTATAATATTATTAATAAACTTTCGGTGTGATGTTCTAATAAAAAATTAAAATGAAATTATTTGCTTTTCTTTTTCGAATCAAACTGGAAAAACCTTTTGATTTAGCATTCAGCATATACTTTATTTATTTTTTTTATTATAATGTTATATTGGAAAAAGAATATTAATAATTAATTATATCATATTTATACATTTTTATATTCCATAAAAGAAAAAAAAGAAACTGTTATTATTTTAAATTTGCTATTAAAGAAAAATTATAACATTATATCAGTTTCACAAGCTAAAAGAATTTATCAGATTTCAGTAGACCAGGAAAAAGTACCATATATATTAGTGACAGTTCATTTATATTAAGGATTTTAAATTATTTCTTAGCTTTAAATATTTTTTAATCTATACACCTATTAAAAATTAAAATCCGTACCGTTACAACCCACGAAGGGTTAGGGGTTCAGTACTTTGTAAGGAAGTACTGTTATTAAATAAACGGTTTTGCAAGGAGGTGATTTGGTCAGAATCACGCTCGACCGCCAGATTTTTACCCAATTGAGGAGAATGGGTGGATCTTGGGAGGGCTCAAGAACCCACAGGGTTGATTCACAGTGGAACAGAAAAACATTGTCTGCCCAGCCGGATTCGAACTCGAGTCTTTGGAGTCAGTAGCATTGCGCCTTACCCTGGTGCTACCGCGCTCCCCCTGTACTATATATAAATATTCTCTAAAATATCTTAAAATAAAAAAAATACAATAAATAAATTTCTATAAATCATTTAAATTTAAAATTAGAATTACAAAAATGTATTATTTATTTGATGAATACCAAGCCGGTAAATGAGAAATGCCAACCTAAAAAGACATAATAATTTATTTAAAACAAATATCATTATCATTTCGGAAAAGAAATTATTGAGGTCACTGGAATCCGTTTTAAAATTGACATATTTTGGAACTTGTATTTTTGACACTATTGAAGTTCACTGAAATAAGTACCTCGAGGAATTTTAATTTTTGTTAAGAATATTTTTTATGTAAAATAAGTCGGTTCTCAATATCAAATGTATGCTTAGGTTCTAGGCAATGTTTTGCTAGGGCAGTTTATTGTTATTATTATTTTTTTAATGTTTATTATTTTTTTGAGACTACAATGACCTTTTTGTGTATTTAAACTTATTTGTTTTCTTCGCCCTTGTTTATCCTGTTTTGTTAAAATACTATTTTTTTAAAATAACGTTTTTAGATTAATTAAATCAACTTAAATTTAATGAAACACATGGACATACGTTATGACTGATACTAGAATAATTAGGCAAGTATCAGATACAAAGGGTTTTCAACCTGTTTTACTTTACATTCAGTATTTTTTTCTCACTTTACAATCTTCGTGGAAGGATATGCACATTGCCTGAAGACGAAGAAGATGGTGATAAGGGTCGTGGATAAGAAGGACACGGCCAATGTAGGTCAGTAAAATCCTACTCACTTTACGGTATGCAAATGCAGCACATCATTCTTTCGGCCCACCTGTTTATCTAGATCCGCGTCGGCTCCGGTTGTTTATAGCAATGGTTTTATATACTAAATAGATTTATAAAGTAATATAAAATATTTTATAGGTATTGGATCAAGCGCCTGTTTTAGGGAAATATATTTCTTTTTCTGAATAAAACTATATTAGTCCAGGGCCCTGTTTCATAATGAAAGCTAATAGTAATAGTTCATAGTACAAGTGTAGAAATTATTGTGGTAATAATACTAATACTTATTTTTTTCATGATAGGGATGACTATTAGTGATATTACAGGAATTAAAAAATACTAAAGTACAAGTTACTATTGTACAACTCTGTGTAATTGAATTGAGATAAATCTACATGACTAATAGTATTAGTTTGTACTTTATTATGAAACAGGGCCCAGTTGATGTAGCAAAAGGATGTTTATCATTTGAAACAATTCCTTAATAAACTTTTTCAACGTGTTGATCAAGAGACAAAAATTATAAAAAGTACAAAGACGCTTTATTGCAACATGGTAAAGAAAAATTATGTAGGTGCCGTAAGGTGTTTTTTCACGTTTAAGAAGTAAAACAATAAATTATTAAATAAAATAAAGAACACTTTAAGAGAAAAAAAATTACGAGTTTAGGCAGTTGAGTTCAGTCAAAAATTATAAATAACATTATAGGTCCTGGGCTAACTTAATTTATTACTACAATGTAAATTTAAGTATTGGTTTATTATTTTTTTTATTGTATTATAATATTGGTAGTATTTTTGAGGACTAACTAAAGAAGGATTAATTGTAATAACTATAGTCCATAAATATCCCATTGGTATGTAAATGGAGGGCGTGTGTCTCGGATACTTTTGTTATCGATACAATTTGGCTTATTTTTTCAAATCATAGTTTATTAAAAAAAATTGGCTTGTTTTAACAACTACTTTTAACTGTCCAAAATTGTTAAAAGAATGCACAGTACGGTTTTTCCATTCTAAAACCTATATTGTGCATGCTTTTAACAGTTTTTGACATTCAAAAGTAGTCCTTAGAACAGACCTGATGATTCGATTAAGACTTTTTTGTCATTTAGCCTATTTAACGCAATAAAATTATCTTTCAATCGAGAATCTGGAATGATCCAAAAGGATTATTTATTCCACGAAAGTCTTCCGAAAATACTTTCAAACCCAAGGCCATAACTAAGTTAAATTTGACGTATCTGTGTTACGAGTTATACTTGTAAGATGTAGATTTTTGAAATTTATTTTATATAGAATATGGTTATATTTTAAATGATTAGGCAGGCACATTAACATTTAACATAAAATATATACTTTTTGAGTAATGCTTATTTAAAATTTACAATTCGTCATCACTTTTAAGCTTCATCATTCAAGGATATAATATATACGAGACATTAAAGGGCTTTAGAATTTAGGTAGATTTCATTAAAATCGCCAAAGCCATTTTGGCTGTCGATAGAAAAACAGATTTACCGGCTATTGTACAGGTACTATTGCCTACAAGGTGCTAGATTTGTTACCTAGGCATTTGTGGCAAAACCATACAAAACAAAATGAAATCGGTCAATTTATTCAAGAGACATCATATAGACGATTTTTTTTTTTTTTTTAAAGGACCTTTGAATCATCTAAATCCGTTTAAATCTGTACGTCCAAAATTGACAATATTTATTACAATACGTCACTTCACTGGTAATGGTAGGAAAATAAAACTCACTTTTGTAGAATAACATAACCCTAAAACTGCCTCGACCGTTGGTAGTTGGAGAATTAATATAATATTTACAGATTTTAATATGATGTTTAAAGGTTCTTAATCATTTAGTAAACTAGGTTTATTTAAAAAGGGAAGGAGATAAGTGTGCTAGAAAAGGGGGACAAGCCTGTTTATAAACAGAGTAAGAATTTAACGAAAACAGATGCAAATTGATATGTGTGTCAAGTAACTGTCCTATCCTTTGGGTCAGTCCTTCTTTCTAGCAACTTTAATACTGTGCTTTATCTGTAGTGTAACTTCTTAAATAGCATAAATTAACATTAACATAAAGTCCTTGATAAACTAAATATCACAATACAGTGTTCTTTTTATAACTTATTTTTATAACATCTATTTCTTTTCTTCCATGGGCTATTATTTCTTTTTCTTAACCTTATCTATTTTTTCCTGTCTGTTCCAATCACACATTTCTCTCTTGTAATGAAAAAAAATAATAAAAGAAACGAGGTTATAAAAAAATTTAAATATAGACATAAGAAATAATAGTAATAAATTAAAATAATATAGTAATAATTCGAAAATAAATTTATAAAACTAATAAATAAGTTATCAGACTATATAACCGCAAATTTTAATTTATCCTTAGTTATGCGTTTATCGTTGCCCACGCTCAGCGGAGAAGGGGGTGAGTTAAAGTCAAAAAAAAAAAAAATATAATCGCAAAAGGGAAAAAAAACAAAAACAATAAAGAATAAATTACTCCTTAGGCGCTACGTTATTTTTTTCTTGGAAATAACGAAAACCCCGAAGCATTATGCCCACAATATAACTAAAATATACCCCTATTTAAACAATTGTTGAATTATAACCACTGGCGAATACCTTTACATGTAGATAACATAAAACCTAGGGGTGTTACCTATCCACCTGTTGAATTATCGTAGTATTCCGTGAACAATAAAAAAAACATAAGTAAATTAACAAGTTGAAAGCAGAGAAAGAACAGCAGAGCTATATGTTCAAAAGTTTAATAATAAGAAAAAAATATATATACAGAAAATGAAAAAGGAAAAAAAAAAAAGAATTCTTATCAATTAATAAAACAATTAAAACTTATAGGTTGACTTAACCTATAACCTTAATAACTATATTTACATTATTATTCAAAAGAGTATAAAAGTGAATATAAAATAAAAACAAAATAAAATTTAGTTCAAACCCCACGTAGTCTTCCACTTCTAGTGTTAATGACCGTCCATTGAATTAGAACACCATAATTTTGAAAAACTAAACATATATGACAACATTTCTCATATGGTGATATTCCAGTTCAAACAATAAAGACAGAGGGCCTTTAAAAGATAAAAATAAATGAATAGATTAAAAACAAATAAATAATTAATATTCGATATCTTTCAGCTAATTACCGTGCACGTGATGATGTATGTTGCCCCAAGGAGTCCAGAACAATATTTTCGGTCAAGATAGGTATATTCCAAAAGCTAATATCTTGGTATTTTAAAATGTTCAATTTGGAATTGTCCCGCGAGATTCATTCATATAAACAGATAAATCATATAAAGACAGATTAATCGATATATCTACTTACATATTGTTTAACTGATACATTACTTTACAAAAATCCTGTGGAACACATTGGCGAAAAAGACTAGAGATTTTGCAACAAAAACAATCTACAATAATAATTGACATAAAATTGTAATATTCTTCATTTCATAATGTGGTCCCCAATTTCATTAATTAAAAATATTTAATATAAATGTAAATAGTAAATGAATTAAATAGTAGTAAAGCATATAAATTAATTAAATAGTAGTAAAGCATATAATTGATGTGGATAATGCAGAGAACGTCTTAAATCTGGATGCTAAAAAATAAGTTTGAAACCAACATTTCATTCTTCACCTTATTACATAATATTGTATGACCTTCATAAAAATTCAATTAATTAGATAGATTGGAAATAATATGCATTTTTAATTCAAGATAAGGAATTCTTGCATTCAACAGTAACACAACAAACGCAAATTTATTGAAATTTTAGTACCTGCATATGTCACTGATGTATGTCAAATCGTTGACAGTGTAGATCGAGTAGCTAAAACGTTCTGAATATTTTCTTTTGGTGAATGTAAAAATTCATTGCTGTTTCTGGAGAAGGAACCGATTATTTATGTTTTTACCTTTCCATGCACTGATTGAGTGACTTTAACGCTTCGTTAAAGTTACTGGTGTGAGTTAATTTCATCTTCTTGATGAGGAAATATGATAAGATGCTGTTATTTTAATAACTAAGCCGAGTTGAAATTATAACCTCTGTTTAAATTTTCTATACAAGTAGAATTATTTTTTTCAAAGCCATTAAGATTTCAGCTTCATAACCGGTTATAATGTGAATTGCTATATTTTATTCCGTATATCGCCCACTAATGAATTTTAGGTTGAGGAAACCTTTAATAATACTTTTGTTTCAGTTCAGGGCCAGACCATCAAAATAAAGGGAATGCATGGTTTATTAATATATTATGATTATTCATAAAGTAAGGAAACCATTCACTTTCCAGTCTCATGGAATCGCTTTTGTATTTATTTCAAAGTTTGTTTTCTTATTTGATTACTTGGTAATTAACTTTATTTAATACTTCAATGGTTTTCAAGATTTTTTAGTTCAAGAAAATTTCAGTTATTTTGTAATTATTTTTCCTTTTTCTATTTTATCATTTATAAAATGTGTTGATTATCTGTGATTTATTGATTTTTCGCTTTTTATGTTTTATATTTCTTAATCTCTTCCTAAATAAATTTGTGTAGATTGCATTTTTAGTTATATTTTATATAGCATAATTCTGTTTTATTTGTATTTTAGGTGTTTTTTAAAAATTGTTTTGTTTGTACTCATATAATGTTTATAATTTTACTTATTAGGCCAAACCTCTCTCTATGTCTCTAATCCATAGCAAAGGTATTATTAATTATTAAATTAGATAAAAATTAACTAATTTAATAATAAATAATATTATTAACTAAATAAATAAAAATACTAATAACCTTGTTTTATCCTGGGAACTAAGACGTTGTATTTTATACAGTATCTATTATATGAAAAATACATCTTCATATTTCCGTATTATACCGTAGTCTTAGTACTAATTTTATGAATGCTGTGAGATTTTTAATACTGTATGGTTATTCAAATTTCATAAAGTCTGTTCCCACAACAACTTGATTCATATACTCTTAAACAAACATCTTATTTATACCTCTGAGGAAAAAGATACCATAAATCCCATTTCCAAAATTTAATTGAAGAGTAGTTTGAACCCATATTTTCTCTCCCTTAAAATATGGTATAGTATAAAGTAATGTATAGCATATAGTAATAAGTGTATGTATGTGTTGGTTGAGAAATATTGGTTGGGTTAAATGTTCTTCTCCATATAAAACTTATATTTATTATTATACACTATACACTACTTCATACTATATAAAAATTTAGAAGATACAGGATAGGTTTATAAATTATTTTATAATTAAATGGGTGCTAAGTACCAATAGAATTCATCTCATTCAGCAGTTGAAGGAAACCATGATCGTAAGAAGGTTGTAAGTGACATAAACATTTTAAGAAGATCAATCTCTTTGTATTGGACGTGCTAGCTGAGCATGTTAAGTTGAGTGTTAGTGCCATCTTTACCCGAAGAGCCGAGATCTCCACGATCCTACTCCACGACAGGGTCCTCTAACTCCTATGGCCCATAAGTTAAAACTAATTGAAAAGTGAGATAACGTCACGAAAGATGAGAAGTTCATCATTGATGTAAGCTACTTAAAAAAAATAGACTTCAAGATATAAAAAATAATTCATAATTTTTCGAAAAAAAATTAAGAAAAGTTTTCTAGTAAATTTTTGATTTTTTAATCAAGTTTTTAACTCTCAAATATTATATAGATAATGATTTAACAACTGTATTGTTTAGAAAATTATTTTAAGGGTTTCATCTATAATCTGGAGCTCTTCTGTATCCCTATGTGCCAGAGGTAGTCACTAGGGCCCCAAAGTTGTGGGTTCGATTCCCACATTTATTTCGCTTTGGCCCTAACACAATACCATTCTGCGGTTTCATAATCCTCAATTTTGAATTAGAGCCTTAAAATACTAATAAATGTTTTTATAGCTATTTAAAAAAAAAAATTGCTAACCTGTTGCTAAGTACGCTAGATGAGAGAGGTTAACTGTAGGGAGAAAGAGGCAAAGAAAGTGGCTCTCCTTGAAGAGCGGCGATAGGAACGGAAGGCTGACCGCAGAGTGCAAGTTCACGGCCGCTGCCAAGCAACGGAATGATTCCGATAAACTTTCACGAACAATGAACTTGATGATGCTTAGCGAATCCTTCAGCTTAATACCTCCATCAAGGAATTTAAAGAATAAATAAATATAATTAGAGAGCATCAGAAGGAGATGTTTTCTTGTAAAAATGAAACCCATTACGATGTTACCCATCGAATCGAGATACAAATCATTTAGAACATAAGATGAGTTCTAATCAGATACTGATGTATCAGTAAAGAATCAATATTATGGCTTCGAGAATTAAGGATTGTTCCGATGGAACACTTTGAATATATATCTCAGGGATTTATTTGTTTTGTTTTATTTTTTGTATGGTTATGTTTATTTGTGAAATGGCCTAGTTATGTTGGTTTATTTATTTACTAATATCTTTTGAGCTCTAATCTACCCCTCACAGGTGGGGAATAGAGTGGGCCCAGGGATCCTCAGGTCGATTGTGTAAATATTGTATATTAGAGTGTAAATGCGACTAGAGACTATATTATTTTATCATTATGTTATTTTATTTATTTATTTTTCATACAGATAGTTTGATTATGTTCATTTTGTTTATTCTTTTGTTTGTATATATTTTAAGAGAGTTTTTTTTTATTATTTATTTTATTCATTTATTTATTTTATTTTATTCTAGTATGTATGAGATCATTCATCACTATTACCTATATACCTATTGCCCACAACTGTGTGGCAGATTGTAATATCTATCAATAAATAAAAAGTGAAACCGAAAAAAAAAATTTATTAAAGCCTCCGTAACGTCTAAATAGTGTAGTAACGAGGTAACAATTTATTCAATGAATTTGCCACCAAATTAAAGTCAACTGATTTCTTTATTAAACATACCAAAGGCAACATACTAGAGATAGTTTTTTTTGGAGGGAGGAAGGAATGAATTTTGGCCGGGAATTTTCTCATTGTGGCAATACTGGGACACGGTTACCGGAAGAGAGATTGAGGGGAGGGGCGGATCTTTGGAAGAGTATGAAATTTGTAGTTCGTTCTATTCCTTCCTTGATCATCAAGGCCGTTTAAGTCTTATTAATTTTTGTTAATATTCAATTTACTTAGATTTATTTTTTATTAATATAGTTGTTTGAGAGTGGTTTAGTT
>NW_027112128.1:991023-1024555 GCF_000696795.3 Halyomorpha halys | reverse complement strand
AAACGTCGGATGTTAAAAAAGAATAAAGTTGAGAGAAAAGGATCAAGATTATTTTAAAAAGAAATTCAATTTACTATTTGGTAATACTCAATTTTATTTCTGTTGTACATACATACACAGACACCAAAGAAAGCAGAAAATAGTTTCTGAAATGATTTTTACAAAATTATACAAGCGATGCATCTCTTATGTTTTTTTTTATCATATCTCTGTAAGTATATTATGAAACATTAACAAACAAACATGAAACACAGAATTTGTAGTGAAAAATTATTTAATGAGGTTATTATACTCAAAATGGCTTATAAACATTATTCAGAGAGGCCAATTTTCCAAAAATGTTTACGTAGACTGCCAGATCTCCGGGTAAGTTAGAAAATTCAGTGAAAATCGTTGGTAAGTTTTAAATTTTTGTTTAGATTTTGAATGGATGTTAGTAAGTGTACGACTTTCCATAAAAAAAAAAAATCATCTTGCTTTAAGAATCGATTTGATAAGACTAACAAGAATGACTCATTGATTTTTATAATGATTGAAGAAGTGTAAAATAAAAAAATCTCAACCTTCTTAATTGTACTAATAGTTAGGTAATTTTAATTTAAATATCTAAATTCTATTTTAAATTGAAATTGTGAAATTTATTTTAAAATAGTTCTTTAGTTGAGGTTTGAATTGAATAAATTACCGCGGCTCGTTAGTTCTGTTAAATGACTTGCATCCTCTCATTTTCATTCATGCTTTTTCCAAAGGTCATTTTGAGTTTTATAGCGTAGGCTATGCCATACTACTCTTTAAAAATGTTAAATAAATTTTTGGTTAACGTTGTTGGTGTGAGATATTGAATTTATTTAATTTTGATGATGTCTAGATAAGCCAAACATTGATTTTTTTTTATTTATAGCCATTATTGGGACTTGAGACTTTGCTTTCTGATTTAACAAATGCTTTCTAATTAGATATTTTGTTCTCTTTATTAAGTTGTAGCCTTACCTACTGACATCACTTTAATTAATCAATACATACGTGTAAAGTGATATTGGCTATTAAAAAAATAAATTAGATAACTAGAAAAAAATTAGAAAAAACAATCTGAAGAAATGCTTTTGGAGGATGAGTGATTCGTTCCATATGAAATCAATAGAGAGCTGAACCACTATATTTGAGGTTTTTTATTTATTGACATTTAAAATTGTTTTTACATAAAAATATATCTAGTAAATTTGATCTTAGATTATAATCGTATGATAAAAGCTTGTAGAGAAACTACCCATTGGTAGCACTCTAATGAAGTCTTACATTAGCAGGTCTCGTGGCCATCTTCTTTTCTGGCGCCTCGGAGGATTGTCAGGAATGGAAGAAGAAGCAAGGTTAGAAACTAGTTGGTTTGGATAGTTAGAGAGTTTATAATGGAAGGAGTAATACCTGGTTCGGGCTAGATCGGTTACATAAGGAACCAAAATAAACATTATAGTTTTTAATATAGATTTTTTAAATTGGAGAAACAATCGAATTGTCTATACTTGTTTTACTTTAAAAAGCTAAAAAAGACTATATTGAATGTTGTTTTCAATAATTTTTGTTTTACAGGAATTTAAATTTGAGTTATGCGGAAATAAAGTTTTACTTTCTTCAAATCTTTTCTTTTTTTACTTTTTATCTGAAATTAATTTACAAAAGAATAGTTAAAGTGCTTGGGTTAAGTTTCAATCAAATGGGTTTATCAGTCGAGAGATAATTTTAGGTTTTTTTCTAGGCTTTAAAAAAATCATTCCAAAACACTTTACACCTATCTTCCTCTATCTTCATAAATGTCCGAAAAGCGGATTATAATCTCGAGCTAGAAAAAAAAATTTAGGAGAAAAACCGCCCAAATGGATTTTTTTTAAAATTCTACGCTTCTTGAATTGCAAAATCTTAAATTTTCATTGGAAGAGGGGTTTTTTTTTCTAGATCGATTAAAAAGATTCATTAGTGAAAAGAATAATAGAAAAAATATTTAGCGTATATAATAAGATAGATCTAGTAAGCGAAAATATTTTCAATTAATTTATTTTTAGTTTCTAACGTTTAAGCTAGCAAGGACAAGCTATAAATAATAATAATTCTAAATTAGCATACCAGAAATTCCAATTTCACAACCTCACGTAAATAACTTAATAAGTTTCAGGCTAATACTAAGTTGTGATTAAGGAGGTTGAATTTTATAATTAGGCTTCATATAATTATAGGCATATTATAATTATATTTCAAGCTTTATTTTAGTCTATTTTCTTCGTTATTTTATTATTAAAAATCATATTAAACTTAATTGTAATAATTAGACTTTCTTGAAACTAGATATTATTTAATTTAGGACTGATTATTATTATTTATTGTTTAGATAAAATCAATTTTATCCAATTTTAGTTTCAAAACAATTTGTATTTCTTTGTAAGTCTAACTTTTCGGCCAATCTATCACAAACAGCTTTTATTATACATTTTTAACAATTTTAAACAAATAACAAGATCAATAAAACATTGCAAGTACAACATACTGAAATAACCAATATATATGATATGCAATGTTTTAATGATCTTGTTATTTGTCCTCTTCGGTTATAAACATAACATGTCTTATAACCGAAGAGGACAAATAACAAGATCAATAATAAATTACTATGCCTTAAATACAATTTTAGAACCAGATAGATTTTTTTAAAATATATATATTAAAATTTACAACTGTACTTTATAATACGTTCAGTAAATTTGATCTCAGTTATAATGGAGGGATACAGGCGCATAGAGAACTACCCTCTAATGACGTTTTTATACTAGCAGGTCCATCTTCCCCGTGGCCATCTTCTTTTTAGGCACCTCGGAGAATTGTCAGGAATGGAAGAGGATGCAAGGTTTCACATCAATATTAAAAAACTTTATGCAGGCTATTCTGCCCAGGTCATTAATTCCAGTCCACAATTACTCTATGAGACATTAAACATTAGGGAATAATATAAATTTATTAATAAGCAATCCTTAGCTTATGTCTAATTACCCATTTTCTCCATTCTTCATATTAAATTAAAAATTAAATCTTTTAATCACAGTTAATTTTCACTATTATAATTTATCACAACGAAATTTGTAACCTTCTCCACACTCAGGTCAGGCATTTAATTAATTAATTTCAACTATATTTTGGTTTAATTTCCTATTTATTTTATTATTAAAATTCATATCGAGGTTACTTATAATTATAGACATAAATTTTATCCTATATTTTTCATAAATTAATTTTACTTAAATTCTCTGTATATGAGATAAATGTAAAATGTAAAATCCTAGTATTTTCAAAATCGAATGTATGTTGGTTTTTGGGATCCTTCTCCTTGTTTTTTAAAATCATTACTGTGTTGATAAATTCTATCACCCAACAATTGTTTTGTTTCACCTATTTGTATATATAGCTAAACAATTTAGACATGGAATTTTATATATCAATCCAGCTTGATTTTTTGTATCAATTCTGTCCTTCAATTTATTATAATAATTTTTAATATTATTGTTGGGTCTATAACTTTAGGAGCATTCATTAACAACATAATCTTTAAAAGATTTCAGTATATCTCCAGATAATCCCTTTATGTAAGTGAATCCATATTTTTTTTTTATTATTTACTATTTCGTATTCTGTTTTATCTTTTAAACTTATTTGAATTGATTTTGTTTAAACATTTACCTAAAATTCAGCCACAGTAAATATTAATTGTGAAATTAAAAATTAAGTTATGTTAAGTTAGAATAAATAAAATTATAATTAAAGTTGTCAATCAATAGATAATGGCCAGGTTGGAGACTTAAAATAAAAATTATAAAGAATTTTGAGGCCTAATGGATCTTTTTCATTATAATTCACAAACACAACCAGTTTCAAATAAAATATATATAAAAAAATATGTACGTCTGCGCATGCATGGTTAAAATTTAATTTTCATTGATTTGATATTCTTCTCGCATTCCCTTCGCTATTCTTGTCTTTTTTTTATTAATTATTAATATATAATCTTTACACTTAGTTGAGACTGGCTATTATTGCTTAAATAAAATAAATTTTTATCTAATTTAGGCCAATTCGGCCATCCTCAAGAATAATCTTAAATACAATATAAGAACAACATCAATTAAAAAAAAAACTTTATGCAGCCATTCTGCCAAGGTCATTAATTTTAGACCACAATTATCCAATTTTGTCATTTCTTCATATTAAATTAAAACTTTTAAACACAGTTAATTTTCACTACTATAATTTGTGATAAATTATAATAGAGAAAATTAACAGTGATTAAAAGTTTAATTTAGTATGAAGAATTGACAAAAATAGGGTAATTGCAGACTGACATTAATGACCTGGGCAGACTAGCCAGCATAATTTTTTTTAAAATTGATGTGGTTCTAATATAGTATTTAAGATTGTTCTTGAGGATGGCCGAAACGTCGATTTAAAGAAATATAGATTGTTTTGAGGCTAAAATAAATTTTATTTAGCAATAATAGCAAGTCCCAAGGAAGTCTAATGATTATATATTAATGACTAATAAAACAAAAGACAAGAAATGCGAGAAGAATATCATATCAATGGAACATAAATTTTAAATATGCATGGGCAGATGTGCATAATTTTTTAATGTGCATAATATATTTTGTTTGGTAGTGGTAGTATTTAATAATTATACTAAAAAAGATCTATTAAGCCTCAACATTATTTATTAATTAATTTTATATAATTAATTATTAATTTAGCGAGTTGTAAATTGGTTAATATAGGGATATATTGGGACAAGAGCGAGGCTCCATGTTCCTCTACAAGAAGTGGAGGGGTGGAAGTAGGTCGGGCTATATATCCCCTAGGAGATGGGGTGGGAGGCTACAACAGTCCCATCTCCTGTGACTCAGTGACTAGTCTTCTGCAACTTCTCACAGAACCAACTTGCCTTCTCTTAGTCCCCTTCTACAAAAAAGTGAGTCTATTATATAGTAATATTATCTCTAGAAGTTATCCTAACCATTAATAAAGGATTTAAATTCAGTTTTTGTGGTATTTCTCGATAAGAGATATAAGAAGGATAATCAACTGGCAGCTGACAGGTACTTGGTATATTTTCCAGATCTACGATAAAGGTGGAAAGATTGTTTCATGCCTAAACAAAACTTGAATTTTTGAACTTCAAAATTATTTCTGAAAATTGTGTGCATTAATGCCACTCTTTCTTTTGATGGATTCAAGGTTGCTCTGACAAAAGAAAATATTTCATTTATTGGTTTGAAAGTCAATTTTTCATCTTTGTGTATTAACTTTTGGCTTTATTTTTTTTTTCATTTCTATTAATAAATATGTAACTTATTTTTTTACAATATATATTTCTTATTATATTATTATATATATTAAAAAAAAGAATAATATTGTGTGTATGTATATTTCTGAATTTTTGTAAATGATATTCGAGTTAAAAAATAAACAAAAAGGAAAATAATATTCTTAGATTAACTGACACTGATTTTGTTTTTGTAAACTAATATAATTAATTTTTTGAAATTCAAATTGTCTCAACCTTCTTTATTAAAACATATTAAGTGTCCAACGTTTCGGCCGATCCTTAGGACAGTCTTAATTTAATTTCACAGCTTCACATTGATTTATAAACTTTGCATGCTATTTAGTCAATTTAACACAGTCAAGATAAACCAGTATTTTTTAGTTACTATAAAATTTATTAATAAATTCTATTCTTCACAATTTTTGTATTTTACTTTCATTAACTTATCAGAACAACATTATTTAATTTTAAATAATAATATCAAAGACTTTTCTATACTATTATCATATCACAGTATTTAGTTCGATTGTCTTTATTAATAAACAATATACAAGTGTTTTAAATATATACATTTAGATGAAATTATTTCTTTTTTTATCATCAATCTAGCTAAATATTTTTAAATACAAAAGCAATATTAAATTTATTTTAAATTTACGCAAATTGTAAGTTGTAGTTTGCAAATACAACTTTAACAAATTAAAGAATTAAATCCAACAGAGTTATTTATTTTTTTGGCTAAAGCCAATCTGATTTATTTATGCTTATTTACATTAATAACTTTCAAATATAATATAATACTATCGTAATATTTATTTTATTTTACAATTTCACTAAGATCTTTTCTTAACTAACTTAAATATAATTTTGTTTATTGAAAAAATAATTCATTTTCTGATACATAAATCTTTAGGACATCAAATCGATAATTATTAAAGAAACATGTATGTATATTATTGCATTACGTAATCTTAACTTGTTAAGATGTCCGTACATTAAGTTTGGAAGTATTAAGATGTTCTTAAAATAGTGTTATTGGTTGTAAATATGAATAAAACGGTTATCAATGGATAGAATAAAAAAATACAAGAATATATATACTACCTTAATCAAATTTTTATATTAGGTTTACAAATTTTTTTCCAATAAAATTCAAATTATGTTTAATACATTTTTTTTTCAGAAGAACTGTTGATTGAATCTATGTGAAATAACTTCAAACCGTAATTTCAGTTAATACTATAGTCCAATTAATTAATAATTTATATATTATACTTGGAATAATAAAATCTTTAAATAGCGAGCCTTGAAAGCTGGTGACCCCTAGCCTTGGTGCATAGGAGAGGCTCGAAAGTGGCCACTAACGGTTCACAGGCGTGGCGAGAAGGAGAAGAAAGTCGGCCCCTACTCAGGTATCTGGTACACGCGGCAAAAACTCTTCAGCCTGCTTTCTTCTCTTCAGCCATATCTAACGGGATCTAGAGATTTGCTCAGCTCCTATCGAATGCGAAACACTCTTCGATCTAATAATATTTTGATAAAAACTGAACATAAGACAAACTAGTATGGATATCATGGAATGTTATTTGATCGGAACGATTAATTCATGAATTCGATAGAGACCCAATATATTGGAAAATAAACTCCATTTACTTCTAATTCCTTCAATGATTCACTTTAATTTTAATTAAAATCCATTGTATTCAGGGATGTCGTAAGGGAGGGAATAAGGGATATGTCATCCAATAATTTGAAAAGTAGGGAACTTTGAGATTTTAGAACTTACTTCAGATTACGAAAATTGCTTGGAAAAAACTACTCAAAAAGTTATTATAGATTATCGGAAGATAGTCCGGGTGGCGGTCAATAAAGCTACCAAAACAGTAAAAAAGCTATTTAATGTTAACCAATGTTATTTATTTCTAGTCACTTCTAACAATATTTGTATCTTGTGTTCATTTAGCCCTGACGAAGCCCTGCAAGGTTGGACGAAACGTTGATTAAATTTAATTTCTTTTTTTACCTTTATTGACCATCGCCCGAACTATCTTCCTACAATGCTAAACATTTTTCATGTATAATCTGGTTTTGTTAATTGATATGAGTTAAGAGCAAAGGGAAAATGAGACGAATTGAACAAAAAAAAAAATTATATTAACAATATTTAGAAAAATATTGAAGAAATAAATGGATAATGAGTCAATCAAAAATTTTATAGTCTATAGTTCTTTTAGATAAAATATCAGAAGTTCCTTAAGGGATTGCTAAAAATACTTTAGCATTTCCCTCTAATTTTTTTATCGTACTCCTACTCTAAATTTGCCACTGAACTTTTTTCTTCTCTAAACTCTTCGTAACTCCTCCTAGCTAACCGCTGAAATTTTTCCAATAAAACAGATATTAATATTTTCACAAATTTTATTTTACAATCAGATGGTCCAAAAAGGATAATTCATGAGAGACCTAATTTTTTTCCTTTTCTCTCTTCCGAGCAATAATGTAATTGATATCCTCGATTTGAAGTAGTTGAAAAATTAAAAGATATTTGCTGATGGAAAACGTCTCTACTCTGAAATGAACTCTCGAACGTTCTTCTCATCGAGAACCTATTCTGAGAGTCGGAGAGAAAAAAATTGTTGTTGCGTCTTTTTATTCATTTTTTTTTGTTATACAATTTTTTGCTGGAGGATCCCCACATCCGAAGGGATGGACCGTAGGAGCACGTAGCCGGGTGGAGGCTGATAGACCGTTAGTGACTGCAGTTATGCCTTTTAATAATAATTGCTTCCAACGGGATTCTAACCTTGTTTTCGTCCATGCTTCTTAGTTCCTGTCTCACTTATTCAATTAATTTAGGATGACCCAATCTACTTAGGGAGGTACATACAATAGAGAATACTAGTTATATATTTAATGTACATTACTATCTTGTGGTTGGGAAATTATATAATAATATTAAGAGGTGGGTTAAAATACAATAAGTTGTTGGAAGGCAAGACAATAATGCGCGGGAGTCAGGATTGAAGGCCAAGGAATACTTTATTATCCTACCCCAATCAATTTTATTAATTTAATGCATAAAATAAAAAACACATAAATTTTAACAAGATTTAGAATTAATCGTAGTGATACAATTTGCTGCTTAAAAATAATTACATTCGATAAGAAGGACTAATACTTCCATTATATTACAGAGGACCCAATACACGTTATCAGTAAATGCAGATATTTGTAATATGATAGCTTTGGAATAAAAATATTCGGGAAGCAGACTCTCCTACAAGTAAAAAAGAATATGATAGTTCTTATGCCAGTTCATAGAAGAATGCAGGATGGACTTCTAAAAATTTTCACTATCCTTTAATATATAAGATCATATTAATACCACTTCTTCGAAACTGGTTGTATTGTTCAAATAAAATAAAATGGGTCCATTTAAGTCTCTAACACTCTTTATTAATATTTTAAATGTCCAACGTTTCGGCCCTCCTCGAGGACAATCTTAATAATGAACCTTAATTATTAATTTTTCATGAATTTTTTGCGTTTTAAGTCCGTTTACGTGACTTAAATCTTCTGATGTTCTACTTACAATTATTCGTAATATTCCATTTTGGCACGATTGGAAACGAATTTCTGTTAATTTTTCAACTTGTGAAAACAATGATGCGCAATGTGTAATAGAATCGTACGTAACATATAATATAATATAATTTTATCAATTAAATATTTTTTTAAGCTAAGTGATCAGTTTGAGAAATATATCAAGTTACATATCCTATATACTTTCAGTCTCGGCGCTTGAATATTAGGTTCAGATTTACATATCAAAAGGATTCGCCAGTAATGGCCAAAAGCGAAACGCAGAGGTTGAGGCAGAACATCATCATTATATTCCTGTTGACTATCTTCTTTGACTTCCCCACGCTCCTTTCTTGCCTCAATCATCACTTCAATAGAAGTCAAGGTGGATGACCAGATAATTTCTAAAGCCTGACCGTTGCCAAGAGATGTAGCTGGCCAAGGCGCGGCTAATTTATGGCGTACAATATTTCGCCAACGCCATCATCAGCATAGGAATAAAAATATCTCATATGCATAGGATTACAATATGCAGAACTTCTCAGATTAGCAGTCTGAAAAACATATTAATTAGGGACGGTAAATTAGTCAACAATATGTATTTGGATGTTTTGAAGTGAAGTCTCTCAAGTTTGATGTATCTTTCTAGATTACACATATGCGATATGCTATTTCAATTATGTCTGCATGTATGTGATATTGTTTAATAATTGATAAATTACTAATAGATGCCTCTAAGTGCCTTTAACAAAGCAATTAACCAGGAAAGGGTTTGTTTTCAGTAACTATCATGTTTTTTAGGGTTTAAATTAGACCTGGCAAGCTGTAAAACATTACGCTTTACAATGTTACTGTTGGCGAAATTATTGGATTTATGTATGACTGAATACATTATACTTGTGTGTTTTGCTTGTTCCCAGTAAAGGACACACTGATCGCGTTATTAACGTCTTTGAATAGGTTACATAATAATAACAAAGCTTAGTCAACCTTAACATGAAATCATGGATATTGTTGATCATTACGATAGCACTACGCTGTTGTTCAATTTATAGATGTATAATCAATGTATAAACAATAACTTTCATTCACTCAACCAAAATTTTAAGATCTGACTTAGCACAGTACTCCCACCTACGTCTTGTCCTGACCATATTTGTCCTTGGACTGTTATTAGTGTTGTCTAAAGGTACGAATGTTATTTATAAGATAATTGTTCAAATTCACACGATCATTAAAATTTTCACTTTGCTTCAATAAGTGGGATGGCACAGTAGTAACACCAAGGACCCGGGTTCGATTCCGGCTGTAGTAGATAATTATCTATTCCTCATAAAATGGGTATCTATAATTACAGAAAAAAATTTGTTGAGTGATATTGAAAAAATCACCTTCTTGTTTAACCGTTGTTCTGAAGAGAGTAGTTCCTCTAAGTACTGAATCCCCGGCACCTCAGTGGTCCACATTATTAGTATTATTATTGTTTCAATAAAATTTACCAAGGTTTATAATTTATAAAGGTTAGTCATGGTTTTGTATAAATTAAAAAAACTCCAAATTGAGTTTATGGCTTGAATTTTACATATGAATTTTTTGGTGCTTTAGAATTACTTTTGAGGGTTTTTAACTCACTTCTTTGTTGTTTTTTTTGCAATAAAGAAGTAATTGAATCATTTTTTATCTGATTTCTATACAGTAACTTTTAGTGAATACGCTGTACGCTCATCGTTATTATGAATTTTTATTGATTATTGAGGAAGAGAAAAAATTATAATGTTTAAATGTAATTTAAAAAGTCTGGCTTTATGTTGATTAATTGATCAGAGAGTCGTGGATATGTTGATGCGGTTGTAGCTGGGATTGAGATTCTCTGAAGACAGGGTTAACGGAGAGGTGGGCCTCAGGAATCTGGGTCACAGGTAGAAAGGGAGCTAAGGTCAGTGAAATGCCTTTCAGCTTTCTTCTGTATTCTTCAGGAGATGAGTGTTTGTCTCAATTAGCCGCGCCTTGGTCAGTAACATCTTTCGGCAACGGTCAGGCTGTTGAAATTATCCGGTCATCCACCTTGCATTCTATTGAAGTCATGATGGAGGCAAGGAAGAAGCGTAGAGAAGCCGAAAAAAATAGTCATCAGGAATATAATGATCATGTTCTGCCTCGACCTCTGCGTTTCGCTTTGGGTCATTATAGGCGAATCCTTTTGATATGTAAATCTAAACCTAAAATTCCAGCGCCGAGACTGAAAGTACATTGGTTACACAATTTCATGTATTTCTCAATCAAACAAATTAGATAAAAAAATGTTAATTTATAAAACAATATTATACGACTCTGTTACATGCCAGACCATTGTTTTATCAAGTAGTAAAATTAACATAAATTAGTTTCCAATCGTTCCAAAATGGAATATTACGAATAATTGTAAATGAAACAACAGCAGATAGAAAAAAGTCAATTCAATTAACTTCAAACGTCAAAAATTCATCAAGAATTAAGGATTTTCTATATGGAAAAGATTATAATAATAACCTGAACATTATTAATTTATCTATCCGAAACTAGCACCGAACATACAAAAATTTTGAAACTAAACACATATCTATAAAAGTAAATAGGGCATCACGTGCTTAAAATTACTCACGTACTGACTGTGATCATTGTTTCATTAAAATGACGATGGCAATAAAGTTAAAATGATTAAGGTGGTTTCCGTTATGTATGCAATAAGTTTCCAAAAAAAATTCAGTTTCTAAGTAGTAAAAAGAAGAAAACATATATATCATTAAAAAAAATTAAAAAACCTAAAAAAAAAAAAATAAATTTTTCAAATAACACAAAACATTCTGAAACATTGTAGCCACTATTTTGAAAGATAACCTATCGCTTTGAACAGCCCGAATGAAGCCCTGCAAAGTGGGGCGAAACGTCGGACATTAAATAGTTAAAAACTATTTATTCTTTTTGACCGCAAACCTGGTCATCTTCTTATATTTTGAAAGATAATTTAACTCTTCTGCTGAACGAAAATACCATTGTCTAGAGCTAATATACCATTGTTAGGAGTGTTACAGCGAATCGGTCCGTATTTATTTTAAAATATCATTTATCTCTCTATATGATATAATAATCTGCCTGCATGTGTCTGAAGTTTCATGTAATCAAAAAGTTAGTATATTGACTGCTGTATTACAAAAACGATAGTAGCCCAGTAATTGAAATCATTAGTGGCTGTTCTCCTATGCAGGTATATGTAAAATAAGGTTAGGTAAAAAAAAAATTGACTCTTGAGCAGTTAAAAATATTTTTTCTAAAACTAAAAGGGAGGTGATCATTGAAACTGTTCTCAGGACCCTCCTCCGGTTACATAATAAAGGTATTTTGTTATGTAAGTTACAAAACTCTACTAATTTACCACTACCGAAAATAAATCTTCATGATGGACTGATTCTCGAAAGACTTAAGATCAATCTGAATAACTAAGTATAATTCTTAGCTCTCATGAAGATCAAGATATTACTAAATCCATTTTTTCTCAAATTTCTATAAAACAAAAAAGTAATATTGAAATATTTTTGTTGTATTTATAATCTTGATTAGCGTTACGATTGTTGTCACGTGGTTTACATAAACGTTAAAGAATGCATGATGTATGTTGCTGATTCAATAATATTATTAAAACAATATTTTTGTTCTCATCAATTTTTTCAAATATATCTAGAGACACTTTAAGGTAACTTACTCATATAGCGGATATTAATGATGTATTAATTTTCGCAGGAAAATAGAGTATACTTTTTTTTAAATCAGGGAGATTTTTAAGGACCATAGACACTAAACAAAACTCCTCGATTACGAACCGAAATTCGATTAATTAGTACAGGAGGACCAAACAACAAGAGATCTAAGTCGAGGTTTGAATTCTTGGAAGTAACATTAAATGTTAAAGCATTGGGCCCTTCTCTTCGAATGAACAGGAATCTCTCGGCTCCAATTCCTAGGTTTGATATGGACCATCCTATCCTTTATACAGTTTTTGCAGCTGACATCCCAACCCATCCTAACACTATTCTCACCATGTATGCCGATGACGCATGCCTATTGTCAGTGAATAATGATCCTTCCATTGTATCCCAATCCCTCCAATCCCACATCACCACCCTTGAAGAATGGTGCCAAAACTGGAGGATTAAAATAAATTCCAATAAATCCCACCAAATCACATTTACCCTTCATCGTAAACCTTCGTCTTGCCCCACAGTATCTTTTAATAATACCTTACAATTTAATAATTGAGCAGATCCGTTACTTAGGACTTAATCTGGACAAACGAATGACATGGAATCCTCATACAAGACTGAAAAGACAGGAAACTGCTCGTCGATTCCGACTATAACAACATTTACTAGACAAACGGTCCAAACTTCCAATCCATTACAAAAGACTGATCTACATGACTATTATAAGGCCTATCTGGACATACGGAATTGAGCTATGAGGCTCCACTAAACCATCTAATTCCTCTCGAATCCAATCCTTACCGTCCAAAATCCTTCGTAAAATCCTTAATGCTCCTTACTTTGTCACAAATCAAATCATCCATCAGGACCTCAGTCCCGTATGTTACCAATTTGGCCAGAACCAGATACCAATCCTTCTATAATAAACTTCCCAACCACCCAAACCAACTCGTTTCTCACTTGGCTTCTCCTTCACTACCTAATAACCCTCCTAGGCGTCGAGAAGGTGGCCTCGAGATCTTCTCTTTTAGAAGTGTTTTTGGAGTTCTATCAATGGGTAGATTCTCCACATGTTTGTATCATGTCATAATATCACTTATAGCAAATTTACTTGATGTGGATATATGTATGCAGTTGTAAATAACAATAAATAAATTATAAAAAAAAGAAAAAGATATGGATGAAAGGAGGAATGATAACAGACTCGATTTCCCACTCGTCTTATCTCACAGAATCGCATTTGTACAATTAATAAACATTGCCATAAAATATTGCGTAGGTGCAATACTAAACGAAGGAATGGGCAAGGACAGAATGAATATCAGCTATTGGTCAGTTGAGGATAAAGAGAAGATTATGAGGGAACTCCGTGGTCTTAGGAGAAAAGATGTAGAAGGTGAGGATAATAAACCACTGGCTGTTGGCTCCCTTATACCTGATGATCTCAACAATATATTCTAGCACTGTCATTAATTGCCATGATAATTTCAATTAAAGATTAAATTATAAAGTTGAAAATCTATATTAACAAGGACATCAAAGTAGAAATATGTCTTAGCCTCCTTTGATCGTTTTTAGGAAAAAGTCGAAAAATGTCAAAAAGTAGGTTTTATTGTTACAATTTGATGAACACTTAAATATTTTTACATATTACTGTCAATTAATGAGCTGTATTAAACGATATGAAAGAGGATACATCCACTTCAGGACTACTGAAGAATCGATTGTTTGTTGACAATTCTATCATAATGTAGAATTTTTTATCCATAATGTTAAACTTAAATTAGTTCTCTAGTCAATTTTTACAATCCAGTTGTTTGATATACTTCTCTATTATTCATATAAACTAATATTAATTGTGCTTGTATAAGATAAGTTTTTATATGATTTTCTTTGTTAAAAAAAATAGGATTAGACGCGAAAATTTGCCTTGAAGAGATGATTTTACGCCTTAACTTTTAGATAATTGTCCATGCACAGTGCCAACATTACATTGCAATATTGCGGGTTTGCATTCGTACATCTTGTAGGGGCCAGATATGGCTTGTATTTTTCATTTAATTACATTTTTTTTTGTTTATTTGTCTTTTCATTTGAATTATTTCATACAAAAAGAAAGATCGATTTACGACATAGAACCTCTAACTGAAATGTTAACATAGCCCAACCCAATGACTAGTCCAAGTGTCTATCAGACCTTACCTAGGACCTCAGATCTGGCTATCAGAACCTTAGGGCTACCTCAACTTTTTAAGAAAATAAAAATAAATAAAGCGAAAATAAAATGGTTTTACTAATGAAACTTTAACACACAATAGTTTAATAAAATGATAAGTGAATGCTGAATCAATTGGATTTAATGAGTGGTTGCAAGTAATTTATGACCGATTTGATTTCGCTAAATATTAGAGTATATTATATAGTTAGTAAATAAAGATATATATACTTCACGATATAAACATACCAACATTATTTGATATTTATAGCTTTCAAAAATTACTAAGAGTTAGATTAGACTAACTGGAATGTCTGCATTTATGGGAAGTTATGCCTTGTAACATGAAACGAATGATGTAAGTAATGTGCTAAACCTAACTAGTTAATACATATAATCATTCTCATATTTTTTTCTGAAATATTTGAAAATTAACTGTTTAAGTCTAACGGGTAGTGGAGACTTCGAAGATGGTTTAGGAGTAAATTTTGAGTTTATTATCATGATTTTGGGCTATTTGAACGTTGTAAGAACTGGGAATTTCTTACGATAGTTTCACTCGTAATTAATATTTAACATGAGTACAGTGGAAAAGAATAAGTTTGAACGGCTAAGATGGAATGAAGTGAAACTTGGGTTAGGTATATTTTGGAATTCAGGGCATAACTGGACTCGCCAATTTCTCTGCGATCCTCCCCTAACTGCATTCCTTAACCAGCCTCTCATAGCCTTCTTTCACTTGCCCCTCTTTCTACTATTTTTTTCTTATTCCCAGTCGAGTCTTTTGAACGAAAACCTCCTTCTACTTATGTTTTAATACATTTTTTCTTGTGAATTTGATACAGTTTCTAACTTTCGATTTATTTCCAAAATAAAGGATCAATAGTTGAAATAAAAAGTTTAAATTTATAATGAATTGATTAATTAATTACAATGTTAATGAATTAAAACCTTAATTTTATGTTGTTTAATGAACTGAAAAATATAATAAATTATTTAATGGTATAATACAAATGCCCGAGATTAATAATTCACATATTTTCTTCTGAAATACATGAAAATTGATGTTGGAGCTTCCAGAGTCGTGGAGACTTTAATGGTGGTATAGAACAAAAACTCTCAAAATGTATTTTATTTTACATTCTTATTAAATTCTTCTTCTCTACATTCTAATTAAATTCTCCTTCAGTACAATTTTAGACTATGATTAATACGTTTCCACTCAGTATTATTTTTGAAGGCGTATTCTTATTTAGAAACTAGAGCTGAAATAGATAGTTTGTATTTATAATGAAATTGATATATACAGTTTACACCATTAGTAAATTACAATATTAATTAATAGAATCAAAAGGTAATGTTGTTTAATGAAGTATAACGAATTATTTATTTTACAAAATGTCAACGACAGAGGCTACAACTAAAAAAGTATATTTATATTTATAATGAAATAATTAGTTTATACCTTTTATCATTTAAAATAGCAATTACTTAGAACTATGATGTAACTTTATATAAATTTATTATCCATAGTTTGAAATTATGTATATATCATGTAATGATAATGGAATACGATTACTCGACGATATTACTCATATTATTTCTAAAGAAATGTTATTATAAAAGGACTACAGCTGAAATAGTTAATTTACATTTATAATGAAAATGAAATAATTAGTTAATATCTTTCATCATTTACAATAGTAATTGATTAGAACCATTATGTAACGTTGTTTAATAAAATTAATAATATAATGAATTATTTAATAAATTAAAGTGATTGACAGAAATGAATAATTCGCTTACTTTATTCTGAAATGCTTCAAGGATTGTGGAAACTTTAATGGTGGTACAGAACATAAACTCCCAAAAAACGTTTTAAATTAAATTCTTCTTTTTAATGATTTAGTTCAGTTTCAAACTTAGAATAATAAACTTTATACAGTATTATTTCAAAAGATATATAAAGGGATAATAACTGAAATTGTTTACATTTATAATGAAAATGAAATAATAAGTATGTACCAATAATAAATTATTAAATAAAAAACTGAAAACGAAAGAGACGAATAATTCATATATTTCTTTTCTGATAGCTACGGTTACGTCAGCAGCTGTGGAGACTTAAATGATGGTGTAGAACGTAACCTCCCAAAAAGTGTTTTTAATTGTATTTAAGCATTTCCGTTTAGAGTCTCATTCTATAAACTGGACATAATAACATAGATGGCCTTCGGTGTGGTCTTAGATGACGAAATAATAAATGACTCATAACTCAAAAATGTTCACAATCCCATGGTTTCGGAATGTTTGTTTCCAATCTCTTAAGCCCGATGACCCCTGAGGGCACAACTGGGACACCCAGGATTTCCCCTAGAAACTCTCTCCTTCCTTCCACCTAACCCCGTTCCCACAAGATCTCTCCGCGATCTCTCTTCATAAACGAGGAATAATTTTAAGGATCGGGAATCGGGAAAAAAAAGATAAAATAACCCTAATTAACTGGTTATATGTCAATTCGATATAATTTCATTGACTTAATTCATGGATTTAATGAAAGTCAATTGTTTTGGCAATTTTGAAATAGACTAATACCTGAATACAAGTTAATGAAACCATTTGTTTAAGTTTAATGATAAGTTGAAGGTATTTGAACAGCAGGCACAGGGATGGGTTTATCGAAATGGAATTCCAGGAGCGATAGTGAGAGTGGTTGCTCCGAGTGCTTTCTTCTGTTATTTGCCTAGCATTCCTGAGATAGCAACGATAGTCAGAGGGGATAATGGCTCATCGGTTAGGCCAGGTAGAAAGTGAAGTGCATATAAAAGGAATAGTATTTTTCCATAATGAATATATTTATGTATATTCAATAATATTTTTAATTTTATAACTAAATAATGAAATATTAAATTGAAAATATTCGTCTATGCTCATGTTTATATATTTTGAAGTACATAAAATAACTATATGTTAAACGTACAGTTTTAAAAGTGGCATTCTCTACTACCTGTATCCTACCTATCTAGAAAGATATTTACCAATGATATTCGTTTTGATTAATTATTTTTTTAATTTAATTTATCCATGGATCGTTCTCAAAGCAAGTAGCAAATTGTTAAAGAGTGTTTTCGAAGACCATTGTTATTTTTTTTTTAATTGAAAAGGGCCTTTTTATTATTTTCTTCGGCTTTATCTAGAACAGCGTTATTCATTTTTTTCTAATAGAACAAATAAAATGTTTGAACAATCAATTCGTCATTCCCCGGCCTTGTTTAGGTACGGGCTTCCCAACTTTCATTTTATAGAATAAAATTGATTTTAACATTCTGTAATGGTTAATTTCGTGCGTTAAAAATAAAAATAAAACTCGAATATTAATTTGGTGCATAAATTAGTTAAAAATTATAATGAAATAAAAAATATACAGGAAGTAATATTTATTAATGTTAATAATTGACATGCATATGAAAGTATAATGGGCATTCGATCTTATAACATGGTAACTGATTACTTTTACAATGTTAAAATGATTATTAATTACGATGTTTTACCTTCAGCCAGAAGTCACTTACCATAAATTAATAACAACATTATTCCTTTAAAAATACAAACTTACGTGTCATTCTTTCAAAAATATATGAAATCAGCCCTAGGAATTCCAGTGAAGTCAAAACATTTCATTAACAATAAATGTCGGATACCATTTTTTACGACTGAGCGTATCATATAATTAATCTAAATTTATTTGACCAATTCAGAATAGTTAAATTTCTTATTAGGTACATGATTTCATTTAAATTTTCAAAAGTTCTTTAAGTTTTTAATAGTAGTTGCAAAATCTGCTATTTTGATTTGTTTTATTGAAACTAATTCATAGCACTTTATTTATTTTATTTTTACCACTGTTTAATGCGGAGAGCCGGTTGAGTGGTTATATTTTCTATTAAAAAAATATAAATATACTCAAATATATGTGTCGAATCCAACACTGCCGACAAATAAGCTATTTTAATATTCTTTTCTAGTCTATAAAACATCAAAAAGGAGAGTTTAAAAAAATTATCAAAGCATGAAATCTGTCTCTGCACTATGATATAATTCTTACTAACACTAAGAAAAGTTAGTGATAGGAGTAGGGCTAATAGAAGATAGTTGTGAAGAAGTAGGCGTCGAAATGAGGGCGGAGAAAGGCCCTCAATACAAAGGAACTCAGCAGGAGAAATTCCACCGTTTTCTGCTTTCTTATCCTGTCGGAATTGACAAAAAAAAAAAAAAGAAAGATAAAAAACGAAAAAAAGTTTTTTCTTTAATCAACTGCAAGCCAATACAGTTTAATAAATCAACTGATTATGTTGCGGTAGACGAAGAGGAAATAATGTCGAAAGATAGCTAAAAGAGGAATTTTAATATTTAAAAATGTTTCATTTAACACTGATTTCGATTATTTTAATTTTTGACTAGCATTCGATAAATTATCATTTTTTCTTTTAATTCGAAACGCAGTTTTCTGTTTGTATTACGTGACGAATTTCAAGTTATAGCAATTAATAGAAATATAAATAATCAAGGATAGGCATTTCATTTTAGAAGTACAATTAGTACAGTGCTAAGAATATACAAAAAAAAAAAAAAAATTATTTCATGCTTTGATAAGTAGTACAGGAGAGGAAATCTTAGCTCTCCTTTCCCATGGATGGGGATCCTGCAATATCCTGTAGCTCAGGGTTCGGCTGCAGAAAGTATATAGGAACAATTTAAAATCCAATACAAACAATTTGAAATAAATCAATTCTTGGGTAATGGTTAATATTAATTTATATTGTCAAACCTGAACTCAGTTTGACAATATTAGTTATCAGCTATTTTTAGATGTTAACTATTTTTTGTTGGTTTAACATAAATCAAATTAGGGGGTAAAAAAAACCAAACTCCTCTATTAACAAAGTTATGTCAAAGTGGAAAATGATTTATATATGCCATGCTGGCTCATAAGGCAGTATGCTCTTTGTACATAATAGTAGTCTAAATACTTTCTAACTTAGTATCAGTCATTTAACAAGTGTTCATAATATTAATTGAATTCTACAGGATGAGGACGCAACAAATGATAGGATGGAGCTTGGTGTGCCTGGTGGCCAGTAGCGGGTTCCTCCCAGTACTGTCATATCCCAGCAATCAGCAGATCAGCGGCCCTCAGTATCAGCATGGTCAGTACCCCGGACCCCAATACCAGCCTCAGTACCAACCACAGCAACAGCAGGCGGAGGAGAGGAAATTCGCAGAAAAACCTAACTCAATCAAGAAGGTCCAAGCACTTGAAGACAGGAATGATTTAGATGATCTAAGCACTAATCAGATCACGGTAACTATATGATTAAATAACAGTTTTTACCATTTATAGTTATACATTTTTTAACAAGTTAACTATTTGACTTCATTAGTCTGTAGTTTAGTCCAAAAATTGATTAACATGGGTTTAAAGGAAACTTGGCAATACTCTAGGCTACAGAATAAAGCTATTAGATATCTATCTTCTTGGAAATATTCAATTTTTGGATTAGGTATCATTTTTTTTAATTGACCCATATCATTTCTAAAAGTGCACAACCAAGAATATTTTAGACTGACAAATACAGCATTTTAAAATAAATTAAATATAAATTAGAAATAGTATACTTTTTTTTTTGTTTTATTACTCAGAATATAAACTGAAACAACTTACTACTTTTGTATATTAGTTCCTCATATCTTATTATACCAACACTCTTACCAATTAATCTTTAAATTTTATTATACTATATCAAAGCATAAGTTTATAATTGGGGTCAAAATGATTAAGAATTAAATCTAGATCACTTGTGTGGTTTGTTGCTTATCATCAACATTTTTTAAATAGTAATTTATAATGCCTTTTATTTATTGGATCAAGTTGTTTGAGAAGTGAATGGTTTCAATTTTTTTATTTCAAACTCAAACAGAACAAGAAATTGAAGAATGTTGGAATTCAGGTTTAAATGTTTTCACATAACATAATTCCTGTTTACAAACCAAAACAGTATTGAGTAATGGCCTAATAATATATTTGTTTACACCACCTTTCACCAACCTCGAACATTTAACTAATGACTAATAGCCAATATTCATTCAGATATTTAGAATATGTTTCAGTAAAAGGGGATTGAGCTTTATAAACAAATATTCTTGAAGTAATTAGAATTAAAATTATTTAAAAAAAGATGATTAGTTTTTTAACATTACTATTAAAAAGAAAGAGTTTTATTTTTTTGTTTTAGACAATATGGTAATATAGGTCAGACTAAGAAAGATAACGAAGGTTTCATTGAATTCAAGGTGTATTTTCTCAAAGTAGTTCTCCATACTGAATGGATAAAACATTTATTTCTTATTTAATTAAAGTCATATAACCATTTCTTTTTTTAATCTCCACGTTGCGCTTCAGTTCTATCCTGAATCATTGTATAAGCAATCATGATCACTGTTATTTGATACCTTATCCCTCCCCCAACCTCCTGATTTATTCTCAGACACTATACTTTATTAAAATTATCTAGGCAAAATATAAACTTAGTTTCTTTTAAAATTTTTTGAGGTTTATTACTTCCATCTTTTTGCAATAAATTATTATTTATTTAATGAATAAATAAATAATAATTTATTGCAACAAGATGGAAGTAATAAACCTCAAAAAATTTTAAAAGAATTGACTCACCAGACTTCCTAGAGAGATAATCCAAACTTAGTTTCATTTTGAAGCTTGTGTTGTAAGTCAGCATTCTCAATCATTTCTTAAACTTCAGTCAACTAAACTATGTTGTTACTAAGGTAAATTTATTGTTTCCTTTAAACACTATTAAAAATGAAAATTATATTATTTTTGTCATTAAGAAAATATGTCTAGTGGTGACTTCTATCATTGTAATTACAAAAGAAAAAACTGTCAAGTGCTTCGAAATGAGATTTATATATAGAGATATAATTTTTGTAATTTGTGGACAAATAGATTCAATTGTATAATCATTTCACTTTTACACTTCATAATTAATTATTTTTTAAAGTTTAATTACTTTATTTAATACAAAAAAAAAAACTGTTATAGGATGGTGGATTCTCATGGAGTAACATGATTGCCATGTTTATGCAGATGCTATTCAACCCTGCTGGTCACAGTGGTCCCAACAAATCTGACAGCCTTGATACTGATACGGTAAATATATAATATTCATTAAAAGGAAGTGTTATAATGAGTATTACGTTATAAATGTAAATAACATATATCATACACATTTCATAATATTATTAAAATAAATTAATTTAAAAGTTTTAGGACTTTTGATTTAGTCAAAAAAACTTTTATCCATACCTAAGGATCACCTTCCTTTGATATATTACACATGGTAAATCAACAATCTTCCAGTCAATGATATATTTTCACAAATTTTCTTATAACAGAATTTTTTTTCTGATTATTTGTTAATTGAGCCTCCAGGAGGTATAATAAGTATTTTATATAATACTTAGTTTATACCCACAAAGATGTTGCAAGAGTAATATTTAGAAAATTTTAATATAAAATAGAAAAAAGAATTCAAAATATAAAAAGTTTAATCTATACCAAACAACAGAATGATAAATGAAAATGGAAATTAAATATAAAAATGAATTGAAAAAAAAAGAGATACACAAAAATTATTGCAATTTCTGTGATTTTTCTTTATATTGGTATATTAAACCTATATTAGAATTAAATGAGAGAAAAAAGATAGTCGGACAGAAGGGTAAATTTATAATACTATCACCATAACTGATAAACTGATTCGGTAGATCCTTTCTCACATGAGATTTTAAGGAGTATTAAATTTAAGTCAATCAATCAGTCAACCTTTAGTATTTTAATTTACATTACTATCAAGAAAAATATTCATGATAAACTTGAGAATGACTATAGACAACCGATATGTTGAGGATAAATTAAATGAAAATAAATAGCTTTTATAAATGACTTTGTGGTTTATTATTTTTACCAACAAATTAATAAAGCTTCAAAAAAAAAAGCAAAATTTAGCTGTTATCATTTTATCTAAATATTTATTAATGCTTTATAATGAGAAAAAAATAAAAAACACATATTTATTAAATAAATCTTATATCAGTAATGTACATACTTAAAAAATAATACATGGAATTTTAATTCTATAATAGCCTATAATGTTAATTTTTATAATATAAATCATTTTTTGAATACAGGGTGTAGCCCCCTCACCTTGGGCCAATCTTCTAACAGTTGGTTTGAAGATCCTCACCGCCCTCTTAGGTGGAGGTGGAGTTGGAGGTGATGGCATTGACAAAGTCGACAACTCTTCCCCAATGCAGGTAATAACGTAATATATTCTTAAAAATTAGTGTTTGTTTATAGTGCATGCACAGTATCATAGCTAGATTAGATGATGCTTTCACATTAAAAATGGAAAACATAAAGTTACATCAACTGTAAATAGTAGTCTTGTAAAAAGCGACCTACCTTTAACATACTTTAATCAGCTCTAGTTTGTAAATACTTTCTCAGTAGTTTTAGTATTAGTTGGAATTCATATGTTTATGTGAAAGCAATGAATTAACAAATTTATATTTTTAAATAGAGTTTTATAGGTAAAAATTGAACTTCGTAAAACTCAAAATTCATTCGGTAGATTATGTACATAAAAAAAATTACTATAATTAATTTCATGATCATATAAAATATCTGTTATATAGCATATAATCATAGAATTTCATTGATAATAATATAATTATAAAAAATAATTATATATTATATATAATAATGAAAAATAAGATTAAGAACTAGGTATTTTTTTACTTAGGATTGAATAAAATTTCACTGAATGATTCAAATTAACCTGCATACAATACAGACATATCCATATATAAAATAAATAAGTGTTTGATAAATATACACATAAATTAGCTCAATTATGATTTTTTTTTTACTATAGTAGTACAGTAAAAAATATTCTGCATCACCATTTTTTGAAATATTTAAATAGCAAAATCAAATTAATTATTAAGAAACATAGAAAACAAAATAGCAAAGGAATGTAATATATAAAAAATAATCTATATTGTTTTCTTCAGAAATAAAAATGTAATGAAATTGATGAAAAAAATTAAATATTTGGCAACAACATAAATGTTAACACTTTTAGCTCCTTAAAAACAATAAAATGGAAAATTAGAGATATTACATTTGCATTCTGTGTTCTAAAGTCAATCTTATGAATAAACATCCTTAATTTTCTTGACTTTCTATAAGTATATAATTTGTTAAAACTGATTTTCATCATAATGTCAAACGTCTTTATTAATGTTTCTAAGTGTAACTTTAACCCTCAGTGCGACAGGTGGGTCTTAGGAACAAAATTGATATTTATTGGTCTTACATTTTGGTTTTATGAACTAATTTATTTTTGTTTTGTTTTTTTAGGTTGTATAATACTTTTCTCTATAAATAAATGAATAAGCACAGCAATAAGTTAATTGTATTTAACTTATTATTGATATAAATAGAAAACAAATAATTGTAATCAGATCCAAAAGATCTCCTCTTGTTTAGAAGAGCTGCTGTTTTTTATTAAATTGTCAATGTTTCAGGATATTTCAGTAATTACTAAAAAAAAAAAGTTTGCTTCTTTCCTGTTCTGATCTCTCTAAAACAGAAAAACATGAAATTAGTTGGTTGCATTACGTATGATTACATAATTTGAATTGGTTACTAACTTTTTCTGCCATTGGTACATGAAGGTGTGCAGTGAGATATTTATCTGGTGTTCTAGTGTGTCCATGTGGATTTGATTATAAAAAATTTGGAGGTGAGGGGCCTCCTCGATTTCTTATGCTCAACTTTTTATCAGAAATAAAAGTATGAATTGAATTTTTGGATTTTCATTTCGAAGTTATTTTTTTAAATAAAAACTTGGCAATCATTATTTATATTTAATAATTGTTCGATTGGATTATGTTTAAAAAAATCCATTTTTTTTACTTGAAGAATTTAAATACCAATTACATTTTCAATTTAATTTTCCTTTAAATATTAAGTGTAAAGAACAATTTAAGGTATAAATATAATGATAAAAGAAATAAATAACTATGAAATTTTTTTTTTGGAATGTCTGGATTGTTGCGAATTCTGTGATCTTACTTCATACAATTCACCAAAGTTCAAGATTACTATTAAAAAAATAAATAAATAATCAAGACCAATAAAATAATAATACTTATTTTTATAAATAAATGGTGTGAGTGTTTTTTCCTAAATTAAAAAATTAATTTTTCTCACATTTTAAATAAAGAGAACTATGAATATTCAATGTGTTAAGTAAAATCAAAAAAGTAAATTATTGACAAAGATAAGTGAAAAAAATCTATTGATGTAAAGGATAGAGGATTGTTGTTAGGTATAGATAAAATAGTTACTTCCTGCACAAAATCTTCTTCAGTAGTTATAAATAAATATTTCTTCAAGTATACTGTGCATGCACTTATTAATTCCTTTTATATTTTAAACATCAACTATTGTAAATTAATTTATCAAAGATACTAAGATACTTTGGGTAAAGGGAATTCTAAGGCATTTATTGATGATATAATTTTGTTTTTCATTTCTGATTTTTCATGATCTTTAGTATCTTACTGTTATATTAATATAGCTCTTTTCTGTTTCTTTTTATTTATTTTTTTTACAATATATTTATTTGTTTTAGTCTTTGAATTTCATTGCTTGCACATTTGCACTTCTTGCTTTATAGAAGGTGAAGCAATCTTTCTATACTCAATTCAATTTTAGAATTAGTTCTTCCATAAAAGTTGGAAATATAAGTTTTGGCAATTAAAATTTATTATCATTTTAACTTTGGTTCTCAGATAGTACTGACTGAATTTTCTCCAAAGAATATCATGAGGTTAAATTATTATTTATTTTACTTCATAATATCAGAAGCTTCAATTTAATTCTTGACAAAAATTTATTTGATATACATTCATTGTATAATGTATTATAACATCAAAAATAATAGAAGAGAAGACTTTCCAGCCACCTGACACCTAAACCCTGAACTAGCAATATTTTTATTTATTTATTATAAACGGGAAAAGAAGATTTAAGTAAATTTTTTTTATAAATTGAGCTACATTGAAAAAGTGGCTAAAATTGGAAAAATGTGTTTCATAAATTTTGATATTATATAGTCTGTATAATAAAATAAAATTCAACATTTACTATTATTCTACTTTATACTACTATTATACTACTTTATATTACTATTTTATATCACTTGAAGAGAACATTGAAAACAAAAGAATGAAAAAGTAATTTTTATCAATAAAACATAAATATTTCCAACATATAATCATACTTTCTTAAAGATAATAGACCAGAATTTGAGTATATATAGATTGTGTGGGAGTAGATAGTTAATAGTATAGCTAAGCTTTTGGTCCGCCTGGCGTACAGGGTGTGTTAGCAGCTATCCTTTCTGCATTCCTTGGATCCCGAGACCCGGATCAAGTAGCTACTATGGCAAAGCAGGCAGGAGAAGTAAGTACAACTTTAGATTATCGATAATTTTGATGTAGAAGTAACTTTTTCTTTTTTTATAATTGTATAAAATAATTTATTAGAAAGAAGTAATGTATTAGTATGAAGATTTCAATTTAAAACAATGAAATGTAATTTCGATTAAAAAATAAAAACATTAAAAATAAATTATGTTATAAAAATGTATTTATAATTGTTTTTCTGTTATCTATAGTTTATCAACATTGTCGTTAACCTTTTGGATGCCTTGAAAACTTCTTTCTCACATCGGTCTCTTGCAGCAAGGTCTATTGGTAAGAAGGATTCAGTTTCAGAAGCTGCAGTTGCCAGCCTGACTCTTGTTAAGGTAAGAGTTATTATTTTATAAATCTCTTGTACATAAGGATTAATCCAGAAGAAATCATTCATTTTAATACAGCTTATTTAGTTTATAGATTTTGTTCCTGAAACTATTAATTGGTACAAAAATTAAAAATGAATTATAAAAATAAATATTAAAAACTTTTAAAAAAGCTACTTAATTTAATGATACATACTTTGCTAGTAGGGGAATTTTATGGAATAATTCTTGAAACAATTTACAATCTTCTGTGTGTTGCTGAATTTAAATGCAATCTTTCTCCTTTTTATTAAATATACAGAAAAGTAATTGAGGCAAAAAATATCTAAATGGTTGTACTTAATTGTAAATTTAATATTCTACTACATATTGATATTATTTTAAGGGCTATGTGAAAACAATGAAAACAGCAGATGAAAGTTGTATGCTGAAATACATGTGCGAAGCTAACAGGGAATGTACTGGAGACACCAATGGATCATCATCTATTTTTTGCCAACTAGGATCGTAAGTATTCTTTTTATGTATTAGACTTAATATGGATAGCAATATTTGTGTTTGGGATTATCTTTTTGCTTTCACTTGACTATAAATGAAATATGTAGTAAGGAGAAGTATTGTGTTCATGAAAAATTTTGATTTCGGATTTAGGGAGGGTTTTATCAAGAAAGAGACAAAGAGTATGTTTTATAACAGACGCCACACTTGACTGAGGCAAACAAAGGATTGCCTCCTCCATGCCTGAGCAACAATGTTACCATCTACTGTTTTATTTACAATAGTATTTAAAAATTAAATAAAAATACCAATTTACTACAACACTTAGTCCAAAAACCAAGTTGCATAAAATAGTCTGTGTGTATGAACAGCGTAGCATGAAAATAAAAAGTCTATCAAAACTGAAATTACAAATTTAAGGGGTGGGTGTATACCTGTGATTTTATAATGTTTTTTCTGATAAAATTGGTAGGGCAGATGAGCTACTTTATAAAACCAATTTTTACATTTTTAAATTTTTCCAAAAACGACTTTAACGATTTTTATTGAAATAAGTATATCAATGTACAATTGAATGTTATAATCAATATAAGCTTGGTCTTATGTTCATTGAAATTGTTTCATAAGGCTTCAACATTTTCAAAAATCTTCCTCTGAAGTACTTTTAATTTTCGTTGATTTGAAATAAATAATCAGTTTTCATTGTTAGTAACAATAATGGTGGATAAGAACTAAATATTAAAGAATTTGTTGAATAACTAAAGAAGGAAAAAGAAAAATTGAGAAAGGAGTTCGAATCAGAAATATTTGAGACTGCACGATCTCTCCCCATTGCATTCATTTGTTCTTCATTATCTTCAGTTAAACTGTTGTATTGTTGGCTGGAACAAAGTTAATATTCATTATTCCCACCTCAAGAAAACCTAAATTAGGAATTTTTATAGCAAGAGAAAAATAAAAATTTTTGTTCAAAGTTTTCGCCTTTTGTGGCCTTTAGATTTTTTTTGTGAAAATCCTAAAAATACCAATAACGACCACTTCACCAATCTACATAAAACTTTAAGACATAAGTAGAGTGCTATGTGAAAATATTTTGATGCCTGCACTGCACCAGATTATTCCATTAATCTTTAAAAGCTATAAATTTTACTTGAAGTGGAATGAGTTCTTTAGAAATCTGATTTTTTTTACACTTTATTAGTTTAAAATTAATTAAACACATTTAAAAAAATGGAATCCAACTATTCTCAATGGCAATTAAAACGTTTTTCGAATTATGGTACATTCTAAACAAATAATTGAAAGTTTTGAAGAACATCAACAGAAATATATATTAGAATAGATGAAAAAATTTTTCTTGAAAACTTAAATGTAATGAAATGTTTATATTTCAGTCTTATAGTCAAACTTTTTTACTATCTTCAAAGTGTTAGAAAATTTAATAAAAAGAAAAAAGTCTGTTTCCTAGTGTAATGATCTTTTGTTTCTTTTTCATTACCACTTATCTGGAAATAATGGTTAAAAAAGTTATTGAATGATAGAAAAACAATGGTAGATATTATTGATAAAATAATTAGATTAAATTAGTATACATATTTGTACATACAATATTAAATCAAAATATATTTCCATAGGTACGTTGCTAGCTTTATGCTACAAAGAAATGGACTAACACCATTCGACTCCTATTATGAAGCAGGTAGGAGAGGGCGAAGTGGAGATGATTGTCAACAGATTTACCTCTCATGTAACGAAGTTTAGCCAGATACAATAATCACGGGCTCTGTAGTGCCTTCCTTCAAGGACCAATCAAACATTACTCAAACCTAACAGATCTCACGATAATCATTTCAATTCAGTTTTCATTAAAAAAAAAATTAAATAGAGTTTTAATAGACATGTATTAAATTTCATTAAAATATTCTCATGTTGAGACTGGCACACAGAATGATTGGGTAATGTTTTTAATTTAGCTGATTCAACAAAATAGAAAAGAATTGGTGAACATAAATATAAAAACCAAAAAATATATTATTTATTTCCTTAATAAATAAGTTAATTTATTGATAATGTTTCTAGGGTTGTAAATTGCAATAAATGTGTAAGATACTATATGATGGCTTTGAATAATACTATAATGAATCGTGTTAAGCACCTTCTTTATAATTTATTTAAGCCCACAGGGTGCCTGGTTGAAGCAGACGAATTTTTAGAAGGTTTTTTGCTTTCTGTAGTCTTTTGCAAATGTTTATATTTCAGCCAGTTAATAATTGTTATTTATTTCCAATATTTTATTGGAAAGTAATTTTATTAAATCCTATTTATTTTATCTCTCCTTATCTGTTTGTCTGTTGTAGCTTCATTAAGTTACAAGTCTTTACAGTGATGATTGTACTTTAATTGTATTCTATTTGTATCTATTTATGAGGTGAATTTAATATATCTGTTTTTAATAACAGCTAAAAACTAAATTCTAATATTGTTAGCATAAACATTGTATATTACTTTATGGCTGCAACAGATGTTTGACTGAGTATTTTATTATTTAGGCTGTCAGTGATGCTTTTTAAGAGCTGTTTTTATACAATATGATAGTTACAAATGTGCAAGTTAGTGATGATTGAATTATTTATATTTTTGTTGATAATGTGTGTGATTTTATAATGTGTGTATGTTAAATGCGTGTGATTGCCAATAAATGTTTATAAAAAATTTAAGAATATTATTCTCTCAACACAAATACCTACACCATTACAATATTTTGATATTAGTAGAATATCGACCTGCCAATAAATATGTATGAATAAAATTGATACATATTTATTTAAGCTTTCGTTGTATTAATAATATTTAATATATGCTTTGTCAAAATTGCTTTGATGCATAGAAATATAATACACTTGCTTGAGAAAACCTATAGCTTAAGGCAAGACATAGCACCATTTTTGAATATGCTACTACTAAGGTATGGTGTCAATGTACTATATGTAATCGTAAAAGAAAATTAAATGCAAACTGAAAAGAAAAAAATCTATTGAATAAATTACAGAGTTTTAGGGAGTTGCCTAACATAACATTTTTTGGTTAGATTGATTAATAAATTTGGAATTTGGATCAGGGAGGGTTTTTATAACAAAAGACAAAGAGTGTCTGTTGCACTAACAATGCCATTAGCAAACAGACCTTAGACAAAGGAAAGCCTAGTGTCCAGGTCAGAAGCAGTATTAACATCTACTGTTTTATTTACAATAATATTCACAAATAAATAATAATACCAATTTTTTACTACACTATTGAATATTGCAGTTAGTAATGAATTGATATGCCAGAAGTCAGGTGGAGTTTTCATATATAAAATTTGAAGAATTTACTCAGGTGTTGATGATTGTATAGAATGTTTGGCGGTCTCTCCTTTCATGATTTCCTCTTCTCTTATTTCTCCATCCAGGGAACAACTCCTTGGGTATCTACTCACACGTGATGTGATATATCAAAGAAAGGACTCTGATGAAAAAAATTGAATTGAAGTGACAATCTTCTCTTTTTCTCTAGTTGTTGACTGCCATTATCATGGTAGAAAGCTATTCAAGGGGCTGTTTGATTGCACTAGCAGTTGCTTTATTTTATGGTTAGGTACATTCATTTTTGAATGAAACACATTGTGAAACTTTAACCCAGTCTGGAGCTTTTTAAATTTTTCATGAAAGTTTTTAACACAAAGCATGAAATACTAAGATGGTAAATAAAAGTTGCCGAGATAAAAGTATAAAAGCTACCTGTGATGGAAGGTTCTTACAGCTTCATTAAGTTTACTACACAGATATTATCACAGTGAAATTCATGTAATTACATGAAAGTAAACAAAGAATCAAGTTTTGAACAAAAAATACAAATATTAAATACAAATAAACACAATATATCCTTATAAAACTAAAATAATTAATAAGCTTAATTTTAAGTTGAAAAATAGTTTTATGAAAACATTCAATTTTCAGCATTTTACAGCCATTTACTATCAATTAGAAATATTTTAATAAGTAATTTATTTATTCTGCTTATGAAGTTACCTTAAAAAATATTATAATCTTCCATCTTTAAAAGTGATATAAAAAAAAAAATAAACTGAGCAATGAAAATCATTTTATTTTATTTGTCTCTAACATTAATTTTACCACAAACTGAATAATGGCACTGGTTTTTATATGATACCATTTAAAGTGTATCGATCTTGAAATAGAATATTATTATTATAAGGCTCTATGCTCCTACAAGAACCTGAGCCTCGTCCACCACTGTCAACCAGGTCCACAATTTCTTGCTCTCTCTTTCCATCTTTCATTTTAGGTACTCCTTCACATCGTCCAGCCATCTGATCCAGGGATATTCTCTTTTCTCTTTATCATCCTGTTTCCCATGGACCATCTTTTTGGGTATCCTTTGATCGAGTATCCTCTCAACATGCCTTAAACATCTAATTTGTGCTCTTTTCACTAAAGCCCTGATGTTGGGTTCTCAAAACGGTTCCATCAGCTCATCATTTTTTCTTCTTCTCTAAATTCTGTTCTCTGTCTTCCTTGTCAAGGGCCATGTTTCACATCCATAGATCACTACTGGCCTTACAATGGTTTTGTAGATGATCCCTTTCATTCTTTTATAGAGAGCTCTAAATTTCAATACTTTTTGCAGTGAGGAATAGCATATATTTCCTGATGCTATCCTGGCCTCTATTTCACTTTTTACTTTGTTGTCATCTGTAACCAAGCTTCCCAGGAACTTAAAATTGTGGTCTCTGAAAGTCACTTTGACTTGAAGAAATAGAATATTAATCTCCATTAATAATAAATTCGGAAAATTGAGATAATTATGTTTATTGGCATGAAAAGAAATGAAAAAATGAACTTGAAATTAAAAAAAAATTAACTAATTAATCATAAATTGGAGGGCAAGAGTAAAAGAGGAAGAAGACTTGAGACTATACCTGCTGTATGTTGTAGCACCAACAAAGTAAGTAACCAAAACAACAAGTATATAAAATAGTTATTCACACATCATATCAATGAACAGTATTGAAACATGGTATATATGTAAATATATTCAAATAATTGTGACTAAAACATAATGTGGTTTTATTATTCCTATTTTATTCTTTAATAAAAAAACTTTTAAACCACTGCAGTCTGTAATTGATATGTGCTTTAACCAGTTTTACATCTCTGATATTAACTTGAAATATAAAAAAAAAAATTTTATGAACTTATTTTAAAGTTAATTGGTAGCTAGGCGAGTAATACTCCTAATTACAGAAGTTCTGCCCCAGCCATATTAAAGTATCAAGTTCCTGAGATCAGAAAACTTATTTTCTGAACAACTTCAGGTTATTATTTATAGTATAGTAACAAATTATTTACTAGTTAAAATCACTATTTTATTTAATGTTTAAAATGTAGCAAACATTAAAAAAAAAATTGTTTTAATTATTGGTTCGTAAAATTATGATTTAATTCTTCAAAGTATATTTCTTAAGACACATACCTTTCTAATAGAAAGGATATCGATATAGGGATGGGATATCGATATCGATATTATCGAAATATCGATATTTTGTCTCAGATATCCGATATTTTGATATCGATATCCAGTAACCGATAATATCGGAATATCGGTTTCTAAAAAAAAAAAAAAAGGTCGCACCTTAAAAGTAGAGATATATAAAAGAAATGTCTAAAAATGTATAAGGTCATATATTTATATTCCGATTAAAAAGATTAAAAATAAAGGTTAAAAAAGGTTATAGTTTATTAGTAGACCATTTATTATAAACTATTAATGATGAATGGTCACAAGTAATTTATTTCATTACCTGTCTAATATCCCTACTTATTACTTATGTATTTGAGTAAGTATAAAATACATATTAAACAAACAATCGATATTTCCATAAAATTATATCGAAGTATTGCTGCAAATATTCAATATCAATATTGCAATAATGATAAATATCGAAATAAATATGTAATTATCAAAATAAAATATTGATACTCCATTTTTAATTTTTGTATACAATTTCCTAGTTTTTTTTGAACAAAATATCGATATTTCGATAAAGTAATATAGAAATATTGCTGCAAATATTCTACATCGATATTACAAATATAGAAAATATCGAAATAAATGTGTAATTATCAAAATAAAA
>NW_027112128.1:989676-990973 GCF_000696795.3 Halyomorpha halys | reverse complement strand
AATCGATATTCCCATTTTAATATCTCTATATAATATCAAAATAAATATGTAATTATCAAAATAAAATATTGATATTCCATTTTTAAATTTTGTATACTATTTTCTAGTCTTTTTTACCAAAATATCGATATTTCGATAAAACAATATCGGAATATTGTCGCTTATATTCCATATCGATATTACAACAATACAAAATGTCGATATTCCTATTTAAAAATCTAAACAAAATTTTCTAGTATTATTAAACAAAATATCGATATTTCGATAAAATAATATCGGAATATTGATGCTTATATTTCATATCGATATTACAAAAATGTCGAAATTAATATGAAATTATTAAAATAAAATATTGATATTCCTATGTTAAAATCTCTACACAATTTTCTTGTATTATTATACAAAATAACGATATTTTGATAAAATAATAGTTAACAAATTTTCAATTTTAAGAAAAAATTCCAGAAAAGCATTCCATAAAATTTTCGGTTTATTTAATAATTGATAGACCATAACTAGAATATTCTTCCCCATCATAAATGAAAGAATAATTAAAAAATGTTAAGGATATTAAAATAATATGCAAATTTATAAATTAATTATGAAATTAGTCAATTATGAAAATTATCCAGAAAGTGAACGGGGGTAAATTAATGTGTTACAAATTTTGGAATTATGAAAATTACCCTGGCAGTGAACTTATTGTTAAGTTACCCAATTGCTGGGAATATGCATTAGGAAAACTGAATACCATAGGAGCTTAGCTTCTGTGAAGTCCCCCAGCTGTTTCTGGTTTTGCTCTTCCCTTTTCTAGACATGCTTACTATCAGTATGCGGCTACAGGAACGGAAGCTAATAAAATCCATTTTTGTAATATTTATAATATATAATATAATCTATGTAATATTTTTAATTAAAGTTATGAGTTTTATTCAATTGATACCGAGCAAATGTATAGCAATGGGTATTGAAAATCTTACTTCAAATATTTCCAACAGTCCTTAAAATCTATAAATTTTTCTAATTTAATAATCAAAGATATGCCTAGTCTCCAATTTTTTAAACGTATTCAAGAACATAGATTGACATCAAAATTTTGAATAGTTAAAAAATTTTCAATTTTAAGAAAAAATTCCAGAAAAGCATTCCATAAAAGCATTCCAGACCATAACTAGAATATTCTTCCCCATCATGAAATGAAAGAATAATTAAAAAATGTTAAAGATAATACAATAATATCTTTATTTATAAATAAATTATGAAATTAATCAATTATGAAAATTATCCAGAAAGTGAA
>NW_027112128.1:988610-988893 GCF_000696795.3 Halyomorpha halys | reverse complement strand
TAGCTTCTGTGAAGTCCCCCAGCTGTTTCTGGTTTTGCTCTTCCGTTTTCTAGACATGCTTACTATCAGTATGCCGCTACAGGAGTGGAAGCTGATAAAATCCAGTTTTGTAATATTTATAATACATAAAATAAGCTATGTAATATTTTCAATTAAATTGATGGGAGTTTTATTCAATTGATACCAAGTAAATGTTTAGCAATAAGTATTTAAAATTTTATTTCAAATATTTCCAACAGTCCTTAAAATCTATAAATTTTTCTTATTAATTAATCAAAGATAT
>NW_027112128.1:987945-988523 GCF_000696795.3 Halyomorpha halys | reverse complement strand
GTATTCTGGAACATAGAGCGACATCAAACTTTTGGATAGTTAAAAAATTTTTATTTTTAGAAAAAAAGTCCAGAAAAGCATTCTAACAATGTTTAGCAATAAAATTTTCAGTTCATTTCATTATTGATAGACCATAACTAGAATATTTTTCCCCATTCTATATGAAGGAATAACTAAAAATTTTAAAGATATTAAAATAATATGCAAATTTATAAATTATTTATGAAATTAATCAATTATGAAAATTATCCAAAAGTGAACGGGAGTATGCTGTGGATGTCGAATTTATGTGTTATAAATTTTGGAATTATGAAAATTACCCAGGGAGTGAACTTACTGTTAAGTTACCCAATTGCTGGGAATATGTATTAGGAAAACTGAGTACCATAGGAGCTTAGATTCTGTGAAGTGTCCCGGCTGTGTTTCTGGTTTTGCTCTTCGCTTTTCTATACTTGCTTGCTATCAGTTAGGGATGGGATATCGATATCGATATTTTGTCTCCGATATCCGATATTTTGATATCGATATCCAGTAACCGGAATATCGATATTTCCCTTCGATAATTTCGGAATATCGGT
>NW_027112128.1:979719-982160 GCF_000696795.3 Halyomorpha halys | reverse complement strand
CATATTATATTATAATATTATAATATCGATATTTGGCTTAAAAAGATTAAGAAAATTTTATAAAAAGCTTTAAAATAGTTTTCGATATTTTAAATTTATAAATTCATGTTCCTTTCGATATTTCCTTTACATTTATTTATGTCGGTATAAGATATTAGAAACGATATCTCCATATTTTGTTTTATAGAAATAACGATATTTTATGAATGAAAACTATAATATTTTATTTTAAAAAAAAAAGAAAAGAAGTTATTTCGATGTATTATTTTGATGATTTCATATTCATTTCGGTATTCAACATTGTTGATAATACCGATTTAGATGATTAGCAACGATTTTTTGAATTTTTTTTTACAGAAATATCGATATTTTAAATTGATTAAATCAGATTCCTTTCGATACTTGACATTGTTGTAAATATCGATAAATAAATCTTCTCACAATTACTAGAGCTAACTATCCACAGATTAACGTTCATGAGGAAATGAGCTACATTGGTGATTCCCAAACGGTTTTCCTACTGCCTCTTTTCTAGGAAAAATATGACAGCGTCACCTGGAAATTAATTTTTTTATATTGTAATTGCAAGTTATTGGAAATAGTTATGTATTAATGTTTATACGATTTATTTTCTACAAAATATAAATATCGATATTTTTATTTTAAGATCTCTATATGATATTTTAGTCATTTTCAAGAAAATATCGATATTTCAATAAAATATTATCGGAATATTGTTCTTATATACCATATCGATATTACAATTATACAAAACATCAAAATAAAATATCGATATTCCATTTTTAATTATTCTATACAATGTTCTAGTATTTTGAAACAAAATATTGATATTTAGATAAAATAATATCGGAATATTGTTGTTTATGTTTTATATCGATATTACTACAATTTAAAATATCGAAAAAAATAAGTAATTATCAAAATAAAATATCGATATTCCTATTTTAAAATCCCTATATAATATTTTAATCATTTTAAACAATATATCGATATTTCGTTATCATAATATCGGGATATTGGTCTTATATACCATATCGATATTATAACAATAGAAAATATTGAAATAAATATGTAATTATTAAAATAAAATATCGATATTCTATTTTTAAATTTTCTTCAATAAAACTATTATATTTTAGTTAATATGATATGGTTGTCTTGGTGTTGCTTTTTTCATAGTTATTAAGAGTTTCTTATGTATTTTGATAAGGTATGACATCAAATAAGTCTTCCAATATCTTGCTATGGTATCATTTTATAATTATTATTACTTTAATTCGTTAAATTATCGATATAGATATTTCGATATTTTAAAATATCGATATTTTAGGTCCGATATAACATCGATATCGACATTGCTATCCGATATCGATATCGATATTTTATATCCCTACTTTCTATAGACATCAGTTATACTGTTCAATGTATCTTGAAGCCATTGTACCACTTAGTTCATTGTTACTAGTTTAATTTATCAATAACAGGAGTTAGGGGATCTATGGAATGCAGAGCCCAGGGTCACTATTTTATAACGTTTGTTACTATATATATATTTTAAAAGCTATATGCTATTTGCTATAATTATTGCTATTTTTGGGCTAATACTATTAGCTTTCACCCCATGTATGTATATATTGGCCCATTCCAAACCCTTCACATCAGATTTGTAGGATCCAACTGGATCTTAGTTTAGTCTAGTCAAAAATAAGTTGGAATAGCTCAATTAATTGTTAAATGATTAGTTAACTATACTGTTTTGTACCAACTATTTTTTTTTTGGGGGGGGGGAGGTATATTAGTGAAATGAAATAATTTATTTAATGATTATTGCCAATGATGCCAGGTTGAAAAAAATTGTGGCCTTAAAATTATTCGTGGAGCTCCTTCAAAGAGAGAATGCTGACCAACCAGCAATCCACATGCTCTTTTTTACCCATTTATTTGCGTTCATGAAACGGTCAGATTGACAGGAGATTAATAATTAATTAATTGATTTAGAAGCATGCGATCATAAAATCGATTTTATTTTCATTTCTAGCATCTTCGAGAACATATTAAGGAACCCAAATGTGTTAGAAATCTGATAAGTTAAAATATATCGATGCGGAAGCGCGCAATCTTAAAATCCAGTTGATTTTCATTTACAGCACCTCCGAAATCGAGGTTTATTTACGAAATCGAAAAAAGAGACCCCAGAATGTTAGAAATCCGAAAGGTTAAAATATGTCGATACACAAGCGCGTGATTATAAAATAGATTTCATTTTCATTTCCAGCACCTCTGAAAACAAATATAGGGACCTCAATATGTTAGAAATCAGAAAAGTTAAAATATATCGGCTCGGGAGGGCGCAAACTTTTTTTTTTTTTTTTTTTACTTTATTAAGTTTATTCACAACTGTAAAAGTATTTTTACAACCA
>NW_027112128.1:970069-976224 GCF_000696795.3 Halyomorpha halys | reverse complement strand
AAGAAATCTAGAAGACAAATATTAGACGTCGTAGACTGCAGTTGGCCAGTTTTCTCAGTAGTACACTAAACATACCCGGTAGCTTACACAAAACAATAGCTCTATTGTTTAAAAGATCATACGAGACACCGCGATGTTGACTCTCTGACGTCCGGAACAGCGGCGCAAACTTAAAATCGATTTAATTTTATTTTCAACACCTCCGTAAACATATATAGGACTAATATATATATATATTATTAATATATAGTATTATTCCACCCAAAATGTTATAAATCCAAAAATTAAAAATTAATTGATACCCAAGTCGGTGATCATAAAATGGATTATTTTTTCATTCTCAGTACCTCTGAAATTAATCGATTGACCAGAGAAAACATAAATATGGTCATAGTCAGAAATAAGAAAAGTTTAAATGATGTCAGTATTAAGACTTTTTTATTATAATATTATTTTTTAGTTGAATCTAAAGATACAACTAACTAATTATTAGTTTCAGCTATAGCTAACGCTTCATAACTAAATGTTAGTTGCTGATTTCAGTCAATAGATAATTTAGTTCTTAGAGTTATGAGCTATGAGCAAACAGATGACAACTAACCGGTTAGTTTTAGTTCCCAATGTCACTAATTTAGCTTTAGTTTTTAGTTGTTAGTTATAACTAACTTTTGCCCAACTTTGTTTCCTAGATAGTGAAGACACATTTAACTTCATCTAGCTTAAGTTTACTTGCTGAATAATATTAAAATTTTCTTAATTGAACATAACTAAAATTCAATGTTTTAACATTATTGCTTCAGAGTATTAAAAAAACCCAAATCTATTTTGGACGATTTCAGAATTTTGAAACAATAGTATAACATTTTTTTTCTTTTCTAAAATGCCACAAATAATGGTACATTTACTGTTTTTCAAAGTGATTAACAGATTTTTCCATTTTGAACCATACCTCGAGGAATAGTAAACAAGAGAGTTCAGAGAAATAAATCATGATACGCCTCACTTAACCAAATTTTCTCAGATTGATAGATAATTAATAAATCAGATATAATGTCTAACAGAACACAAGTGGACGGTGTATTGAGTAATTGGCCTATTATGGCAGAGAAATTGACCACAAAGGGAATATCTAGAGTGGCAGAATCGATATAGGAAGATCAGAAGATGAAAACGATAGCTGTGTAAATAGCTGATAATCATGTTCAAACTAAAGCTGATATACTCGTATATGTTTTTTAGACTTTCTTTGACTGATAGATCTCAGTGTAACACCATGCTTGGACAAATACATACTATCATTGACTATTTCAAAGCGCTAAAAATATCGTCTCTCTCACTTCTTCTTTGCCTATCAGAGGGTATGTTGTATGATATATTTTTAATTTTTGTCATTTTATTATTGATCCTTATGAATATAATATAAAGATAAAAACCTAAAGTAAATAATTATCATAAAACTTCACCTACATTTAGACAAATACAAATAAAGAACACATAAAACTATCGATGTTCAATATTCAGAAGAATACAGTTCATATTGTTATATAACAAAACATTCCTCAAGATCGAACTGCTTTCGGCACTCATTTCAGGCAAACAGGACACAGGATATCCAAAATCATCGAAAAATGGTCATCGTCGACAAATATATGAATCGGGCTATTTACAAAAATCTGATGTACAATATTTAAATTCAGGTTACTCTAATACCATTAGCAGTTAAGAAGGAATAAACAAAAGTTATAATACGTAAGGAATTCTATCAATGAGTAGATTCTCCAAGACTGTAAACTGTATTATGCTGTAATATAACATATAAAATTTACTTTTAAATTTTGTAATACTTTACTGATCCCATTTTTATTATTTACATCTTAGTGTTTAATAAGTTGTTAAGAAAATCTTTTACAAAAAAACAATTTTTTTTCATTGTAGAACCTGATTATAAGAACAATTTAATCTCGAAACGTTGCCAAAAAATTATTGTTTACAATTGACTGAGCTTGAAACTCCTCAAAAATATATATTATTCTTATTCCATCAATCATCCGTCAATTTATCATTCCAGTCCATCAAACATCTCGATACAGTAAATCATTTCTAAGAAGTGAATTCATTTATGGTAGGAAATCCCCCAAAAAATCAAAATCATACAATCTCATACAGGTTTTAAAAATATGTATTATAAACAATTAATGGATAAATGAAAATTGATCCTATTTACTACTAATGATCTTATTTTTATTTTACTTATTTATCCAGGATTATTTTAAATATGAAGGTGATTTTGCTTTGTGTTGTCTATTGTCTCATAAATATTTTAAATTATAAAATTATCCTCTTTTTCATTTTTGTGGAAAAAATGATGAAATTAATTCGTATTTATAAGAATATTAATTTGTTTATTCAATAGTCCCATAGGGTAGTATGTCAAATCTTATTTTGGTTCAAGAAGAATGTTATTTGTTTCTTTATTATATTTTCTAAAAATTAATTTGTATTTGAAAGAATGTTCATCATCATTCTTCATAGGATACTTTATTTTAAGCCTCTTTCTTTTTTTTTTCTTTTGTTTAAGAAGAATTTTATTTTATGATTAACTTGTATTTATATAATGCTATATTTTCAGAGGGCATACATTTTTTAATATTAGCAAAAATTGTTATTAATCAAGTACAATAAAAATCTCTCTCTCTCTCTCTCATCATTTTTTACCTCAACTCCACGGTGCATTCCAATGATTCTAATAATAATTTAATTTAATAATAACAAGATAAGGCTCGGTCACAAAGCCTCCTTCAAAACAGTAAACTAGGTTCCCATTTGTTCAGACCAGCACTAACGCTGGTCCAAATATCTCAGAACCAGCGAGGTATTGTTTTATCCTTAATCACAATAAGGCATTAAACAAGCACTTCCTACCAACAATTATTGTTCCTATCCTATCATTACATACATATCATACATTATTATATACATTATCACTAAACAGTGTTGTATATCAATTATCGATACACACACTCATTGCTATTAAACACTCACACCATCGCTGCTAAATTTAATTAATCACAAGTCATCCATTTTTTTTTATTTTAGCATATAGACTATCACTGTTTTGAAAGAAGTTTACATGTACTATCATATAATCTTGCAAGAAATGAAATATAAATAGTAGAACAAACTAAAACAGCAACATCCATTCTTTGATTTAATTTCTACATTTTTTTTATGAAATTTCACTTTAATGGTGTTCTAAAGATTTATTAACTCATCTATAGAAGAATTAGTACTTACGTCATTGTTTCTCCAACCTACAGAGTTTTACTTAAACATGAACATCGTAGTTATCTGTATACCTAATTATAATTTAATTACATTGAGGTTTTCTTATCCGAGTCAATAATAAAATAATGAGCAGTTGATTAAATAAGGTGGTGGATTACAAGTTCTCCCAAGAATGTTATAAGGTTGAACATCTATTTTTATTTTATGTTGACAGGTTATCGTATTTTATATAGTTTCAAATATAACAGATAAATTTCTGATTTACTGAAATATTTTTATATCATGTGACTTATGTATTTGGAAGAGGAAATGTTAAAACTGACGTTTTTGTTATAGAAATGAAGATTCTTGCTTTGCGACAGTTTTCACAAGAAGGCTTTCAAATCAGTTTCGGCTTTAGCTCTGACTCAAGAGGGACTGTATTAGACCTGAACTGCAATAATCAGGTATAATAACTAACAGTAGGTCTATTGTTATACATTTTTTTTTTACAATTGAGTTATGTTTTACAGACTGGAGGCAGGATGGACGGGGAATGGTTAGTGTTAGGTAAGGCAGTAGATACAACGGAACTTAGGGCTTTACCAGACAGCAAGGTGACCCTCCTCACTGAAGAAGGTGTGCTGATGGATATCTACAGACCAACTATGTCTTCACTTCTGAGTTTTGCTAACTACACTGGACAAAGGGACCACTCAGATCTTAAAGGAGAAACATTGAAGGCAGTCACAGTGGTATGTCAGATCATTAACAATACTGTAATCGAAAATTTTATCATATCTTCATTTTATCAGATGCGGATCAAGAAATCGTCAAAAAAAATCTTTACAAGGCTCTATATTTGATCTAGCCCCCCAACTTTATGAATCCAAGACGAATGAAGACGGCAACCCAAACCTCAGTTAGCGGTGTTTTTCTAGTCGAAATTACAAACAAATATTGTCTTTTGGCAAGTTAGATTTGAACTCGAACATTTAGATTTTAATTTCGCAATCAGAAAAAAATTAATAAATAAAACATATAATTCAATCTACGATATATTACTTTTATTTTCGATAACAATGTGAGAGATAATAAAATACAAAGAAGATGGTCAGGGGTGTGGTTAAGAAGATAACAAAAATAATTTTCAACTATTTAATGTCGATGTTTCGACCCGCTTTGTAGGTGATCATCAGGGCTAAAAATAACAATACAGAGGATGTAGACTCAAAGTAAGAGTGATGTAAAAAAATATAAAGATGGAGTTGTTATGGTAACACTGTATACCAACTCAATTCATCATAGGAGTTATATAAACTATAAAAATTTAAATAAACTAAGAATAATAGAGATAAAAATGCAAATAATTAATTAAGATGATTAATAATTATAATAATTAACATGATGGGGGTCACGGTAGCAGCATGGTAACGCGCCAGTCTACCAACCCGACGGTTACGAGATCGAGTCCCCGGCCCTACCTGGGATTTTTTCAAGCATATAAATATGCAATACTCACTCACAGCCTCCCTCCCGGGCATTTGTGAGGCCCGCTAGCCAATGGGTGGCACTCACAAAAATAGGCGTGGGAATGACGAACCCATCCTATGAAAACCTCGTCATGAGACGCGTGATGGATTTCCTATGTACATCGCGCGAGGTCTTGGTCAGACCTCTATGGTCTGTCGCGCCAATAATAATAATAATTAACATGATGACCTAAACCGAGAACCAAAAATTTTTTTTACTGCGAACCTGGATCATCTCCTTTATATTCTTTATATACTCACTCACGGTGAATCATTTCTATATATAATATAATAAAATATAAAATTATTTCAAAAATTGATATTTACACCTGATTATACATTTGTACGAGTATGTTATATAGTATGGTCAGGTCAGAGTTAGGTAAAAATTAATATCAACTATAATTACAATAATTATGATTGGAAACTGCAGACATGAAATTACAATTTCGATTATTAATTTCAACGATTTGATGAACCAATGTAATTGTAATAATACTTCGAAATTACAATTACGAGTTGAACTAAAGTAACCGCAATTACTAATTGCAGTCAAATGTTATTGCTATCACTTTTTTCCCAACTCTAAATTAAATTAAATATTTTAATTAATAGTGTGAGATCAGTATAAAAATACAAAGGTTCTTTTTTGTTTTTATTTTTAAAAAGGAAGATGAAGGGACGTCAGTGCGGTTGGAAGAAGGAGGAGACTTGTTTGGGAAGTACGGCTGCCTCTGCAAGAATGCGAGAGGGTGGTCTCCTCAAATGAGTGAGGTCTTGGTGGACAATCTGAAGCAACAGCTCAATTTTAAGTAAAAACATAGCAATGTTCATTTAATTCATACTATTATATAAAAGCTATTTTTTAAAAAATATATGTGTTAGATTGGTCGTTTATGGAGGATATTATTTATATGCAATTATGCTTGCGGTATGTGGCATTAATCATTACCATGACAATGATAGCTAAATACTACAGGCCCCTCGACAACGATATTCTAGATGTACGAGTAATTGGGTTACTCGATCATTGGATATCTTTTCAAAAGATGTGTTTACCAACTTACTTAGCTTTAGTAATCAAGGCCAGGTTTATACCTGCCAATGATGGGTATATAAACCATCAAATCAAGAATGAGATTACATTATGTTTATTACAGGCGTTTACCAATAAATATATCTTAATCTATAACACATGTTGGTTATTAATTAATAAAAACATGTTGGTTATAAATTAATGTTGATTTATATATGAAATCGAATTAAGAATACTGGGGCTGTCATTGTTATTGTATTGACTGTTATGTAATTCGTTTACCACTTAAAATTATAGGATTTTTTTTTTTTTTTTTTTTTTTT
>NW_027112128.1:955993-968689 GCF_000696795.3 Halyomorpha halys | reverse complement strand
TGTTGTCGTGAAGTGTGGATCCGTTGATGAGTCTGGATGGGACGTCATGACGCACCAGTAGTGCGACGCCAGTTAAAATTATAGGATGGCGTTATCATTCTAATTTATCTGGACAGGGTTACGGGTGAGCTTCTGCACCAGTATCTCGAACCTTCTCGGCTCCAGTTCCTCCTCAATAGCTGGTTAGCTGGTTTACTGTTTCAGATGTTTTCTGCTGGATCTCTGCTTATCTAACGAATCCTTTGCTGACTCTCTCTTGTAGGTCCTTTAACTGTTGAATCCTTCTCTCTTCATACTCTGTCTTTCTCTTCTCTTCTCTACTTCCTTTTATTTATTTTCAGCCATTTCATTGGCTGATTGTAATTGGACAAGGGGAAGACCAGAATTCAGCTGTTGGTTTCATCCTTTGAGAGTTTACAAATCTTTCATCTCTTCCGGTTATTACTTCTTATTTGTTCTGGGTAAGAACTGAGAGTATGAAGGGTTTAAATTCACACCTGCACAGAATTTTTCTGTTCTGCCACCATCGATACCGACTTTCTCCGTGGCGCAACACTTGGTAATGTTTACTTATGGCTTGCTACTTACTGTTACTTAGGCTTAAGGGACTGAGTACGTGCTTTTGGGTCCCGCGTCGCTGTCTCCTTTGGTAAAGAAATGATCAGTCAATAAAATTACAGCTGCTCAGTAAAAAGATAATTAAATTGACAGTTGAGTTTGAAAAAATAGGAATTCTAAGAGGTTCAAAAAATTGTTTTTCAAATAACTCAGAAACTATAGATCTGCTGGAAAATTATCCCAGTCGAGAAATAATTCTCTACAAATAAGAAAAATCTTCTAAATCAGAGTAGAATTAGCAATGATACATCTTATTGGACTTCGGATTATTCTTATGCAGACATCAAATTGAAAGCGCTTTCTGTCACTTTCTTTTTTTTTTTTGTTTTTTCGGCCAAGACTCCCATTGGAGTCCTATACTGCCTAACCATGGTTGGGGGTCAAAGTTCTTCATTTTGTGGGACCGCCACTCAATGAAAAAAGTCAACGTCCCAGGCCGGATCTGCCACTTTCTCTGAGCAATTGGTACTTTTGTTTTTATTTTAACTTTAAGACATATTAATTGCCTCTTTTATATTATTTTATATAAGTTTACTTGGTAAAGGTCTCATAATTTCGCGTTTTGTTGCTATTTTTCACTCAATCTATATTTCATCTGGACAAATGTTGTATAGAATATTTTATTTTAGTGACCATCAAGGTATGGAACTTCCGTTGAGGTAGCTCACTATGTTTTCTATTTTACAAAATAATGTTTAATATTTGTAAAATCTTTTTTCAGTTTGTGAAGAGTAGATACTAATTTTAATGGTCCTCAGAATTCAATTTAATTTATAGATTATCGAACTCAGGTATATAAACTTTCATGCACATTGGAACATGCATAAATAAAAATATACAATTGAAAAAATATTTAAAAATAAATCAAAATCTAATATTAGAATTGATTTTAGACTCCTAAGTACTGTCAGAAGAACAACCTGGTTTTAGAAAATGATTAGTAAGTTTAACATTGTAAAGTTTGTAAATGTCCGTTTGTTATTGTGTGTTTCCTTTGAATTTTTTTAAAAAATTGTTATAGTAACGATGATTCGAATTTAGCTTTGGGTAACAAAAACATCCAATCGGTTGTGACTATAATTAATAAATTTATTTGTTAAAAGTCATAATGATTTTAGATAAAATAGTTAACTTTTTGACTTGGTCCTTAGAGTGAAGAGAAAAAAAGTGACAGATTGCAATGCTCTATACAGTACTCTCTCTGAAGGAGTAGTCGACTTCAGCTCTACAGCCATCATGATTTTACCTGAGAAAATGGAGTATAGCAGCTTCACAGGAGACCTGTTTGAGTATAAGTAAGTTAATCATTACATTCATCATTATTGAAATGATCAAAAGGTTTAAATTTTTATAAACAAGGTAAGTGGCCTAAATATGGCTCATCGGCCATTTTTATATCTTATGCATTTTTGTTAATGCATATTACGTGCCTGAATTCTATTGCTATCTAGAGGCTAAACCTGAACCTGCATACTGATCTTCATTTGTTAAGTCGTCAGTTTACTACTTGCCGTAACCAAATATTTATCTGCTCCTGCTCAAAGAATTGTAGCTAAATTATTACGATATACTCAGTTAGCTAGTAATGTAAAGATTCTTTTTACTTATACAATCTTATAACTTTTTGCAAAAATACTTTACGAACCCATTAGGTAAAGTTCGACAGGAGTTAAAATTATGACAATCGATAATTATGTTATAACTTGAAAAAAATCGTTTGAGCAGTTTTAAATTTAAAACTACAAGCAATGATTTTGTGTTTTAAATGTCAATGTAATTTTTATTTATTCTTTAATCAGCTTTCTTTTATATTAATCATGTTACAACCTACCTGAAAAGTGTTTATTACAATTAATGGTAACATGATCTGTGATATTCTTGATAGTGAAATGGTAAAATTCAGCTAAAAACCCGTCAAAAGGAATGTGTATATGGAAGGTGAACCTCATAGGGGTATCCATGATGTGTTAAATGTAATGTTTAACCATGTTAAATGTTATAAGTGTAGGATTGTGAGCAGCCTTATTTAAAGTCATGTTAAATGCATTATAGATCCTAGCGGATTTTCTGAGCAAATTTGTTTTATAACCTTTCCTTCCTACACTTCATGTTATTTTTTACTTCTAAGTTTTGATTAAAGTAATTTATTACAACCTGCTTAAATTGAGTGAAAAGTGGAATTTGTGTGAATGTTATACTGCTGAGTGCCTTGTTGATCTTCTAACTTGTGAGGAAGAGATTCAAGATGAGCTTATTCACAACTGTCATAACATTATTATTATTATTGTCATCCATTGCTTTATTAATTTTAAAAACATCCAAAACAATACTAATACACAATCAAAACATAAACTACGAGTAATCTAACACGCTGGTCTGTTGCGTGTCGTCATTCCCTGTTTAACAGACCTAGTAACAGACTCTCAACCATGTTATATGCTATATCGTTTTAACATAGTAAAATAAAGAAATATGTTACTCTAAATGTTGTTGTTATCTCTTTTGTTCTATAGCCCTGATGAAGACCTGAAACTCAGGTCGAAACATCGGCATAAAATAAATAAATATGGTTTTGTTTATTTATGTTGTTCTTTGCTGACCGCACCCCCTGACAAACTTCTCCAATCTTAAAATAAAGAAATATTTCTCTATTTAACCTCAGTTTTTGCATTTAACACGCTTTAACATGTTAAACTAAAGATCACGTATACCCATCATGTTATATGTTATATCGTTTTAACATGGTAAAAGAAGGAAATATCCACTTAACATAAGTTTTTCCATTTAACATTTCAAACTAATGATCATGAATAGGACTACTATTCATGATGAGGGTCTGCACCTCGAATTAAAAAATTAATTTGGTCCGGTGTAGGACTGATGACCTTACCTTGTACTCTTTTATCGTGAATCGTATTCTGTTTCTTCAGGATCACATCATGCGGCCAAAGATTTCCACGGTCTAAGGTGCCAACAGACAAACAAAAATGTGGTTATAAAAGGAACGATTGAAGTAATGTAGGTAATATTTGGGTCAGGTACCATACTATTTCATAAATTATTTATGGTGGTGATTCAAATAACTTTTGAAAACCCTTCTCCGCTCTTTTAGCAACGTATTTAGCACTACCTGTGATAATTCTCAGCGCATGGTTCTGTGAGACATCAAGCCTTTTAACTGTCGAATCTGAAGCACACGCCCGTACTCCATTGCAGGCCTCCTGTAGGTCTTATATTTAGGTTAATGTCAGTACGTCTTAAGAGAAACACCATCGGGTTCCCGTCAGTTTCTTTAGCAGGTCCAACCTTCTCTTTAATGTATTGTTGGTGGATGAGCACTCTATGGTAATAGGGAATCCAGTTTGATACCTAGTTTGTTCACACACGCCCACGCTCATACACACATACAGAGGCTATTTTGCGATATTGGAAAGTTGGATTCGATTTTTTTAACGATCGCAATAAGTCCCCTTACTATACTAACCTTCTTATTCAAACTGTCCTAACTGAATTTCAATCATTTTTAAGACTTGATGGTTTACATAAGTTTTTGGAGCTTCGTAGCTTGTTGTAACATAAGTTTCAAACATTGATATGTTATTTTAAGTTAATACTACAGTTGGAAGATGTCACACTAATCAAATATTGAAAACAAAAATAAAGCAAGCGAAAAATTAAAATTTTGTTAGTAGAACAATTTAAATGATGGTTGAATAGATAACTAAGTTGATATAAAAATATAAAATCCAAAATATCCATAGTTATTGAAGTTTCTTTTTCACTGTGCGTAAAACTAAGATAAGTTGAATCATGATTCTATTCTAATTATGATTACAGAAGTATGATTCTCTTCAAGCACCCTAGGTTGCCTGTGATGAAGAATATCTATGTATTACCGTTTCACCGCTACGTTTGGTTTTGCTGCGTCGGCTTGTTCTTTCTATGCTTTGGCTTGCTCCTCGCTGCCGCCCGAAGCTACCCCGGAGTATTCGAGGAATACACCTACTCCTCTCCATCGGACATACTCACCCTTCTGATCGGAGTAGCCAGTCAGCAAGGTAAATGTCATTGGACTGCGGTCAACACAAATTTTGTATCTGAGTTCTAGCTGTTTATTTTAATTACTAATAAAAGAAAAAATTGATTAATCAGAAAAAAATTGCTTTTGTAGGCACTAGATCTATATTTTAAACAATTCTAAATCAGTAAATTTTTTCTTCTGTCGTTACTGAATAACTGCAAAAATTCAGGCCTGGCAGCTTTTTTTTTTAAGTCAATAAAATTTCCTACAGTTGTTAACCAAAATGAGTTCTGTAAGACCATCCAATTTCAAGATAAACTCCAAAAATTGACCATTTTCCACAAAAAAGTGAAAATAAAAAACATTTTATGTTTATCCGTTTTTATTAGAATTTAATAGGAACAACTTGAACAGTTTTAATCTTCTCTTAAATTCTATTTATCCTTTTTTTTTTTGGTTACCAAAATTTTTTTTTAAGAGGAATGGTTTTGAAAAGAGAATGGTCTCTTTTGAACAGAAATGAAAGGTAATTAAATTTACTTTAAATTCGTTCAAAATAATATTTCACGCAGAATGAATATTTATGATGTTATTTCTCAAAATATGATGAGACAATGACATTTTTCTTTATGATAATTATTAGTTGATGTATGTAATTAAATTTATTGTTGAAAGTTGGCCCGTGTGGTGGTCAATGAAGGTGCACACAGAAGATTTTGAGATTTTTTATTTAAATCTGGTAGATTAATTATTTTATTAGATGTAATTATAATGTGTACCTTTTTTGATCGCAACCCGGACCATATTCCAAGGAGACAGTTTTTTTTTACTTCTTGGAGAAATTGTGAATATTTAAAGAGATGTATCTTGATGTGTAATGGTCGTACTGAGACTCTGATTTTTGTTTCAAATTTCAACAAATGTCGAAACTTTCACTAACTATAAAAATTAGTATTTAGTTTTTCTTGGGTTTATTGAACGAATATCAACAATATCAGAACTGCAACAGTTCCTTACGGCCTGGGAAGTCGATTTTTATTTCTGTGGTGGTCCCACTAAATGAAAACTTGACCTGGGGTAGTTAAATATTCATTTTTCAGCGGTCCCGAAGAATGAATCTTGACACTCCCACCTTGGTTAGTATGCGGCGGCAACCCAGGTAGCCGTCAGGGGTTGGCAAAAAGGACCCACAGGCCCACTTGCCGGACTTGTTCCCCCACCAAATACTAGTACCAGTACCAGTATATCGGTAAGTGAACACAAAAGGTGCTTAAAATCTGAAATATCGTTTTACTTTCTACAAAAGAAAGTATTAATCAAAAGTAAAAATTGAAGGTTTTGTTTATTATTCGATGTATATAATCAAAATTTAATGACTGGAATGAAATAGAACATAAACAAAAACATTTTTTGTTGATCTATGCAATTGTCCCAACAGGGATTCACATTATTTTATACCAACAGGAATCGACCTTGGAGCCCGTTCCCCTTCGACAAGGATGGCGCTCCTCCTGTTCTCCGTCTGCTCTCTTTTCCTCAGCACATCGTACTCCGCCAATATTGTAGCGCTCATCCAAAGTGGGGCAGAAACAATAACCACCATTGCTGATCTGGTCCAATCACCTCTGAGCTTCGCTGTGCAAGACGTGTCCTTTGTCAAGGTCTATCTCAAAGTATGTTCCATTTTTTTTTTTACTAGTTAAAGTCTGCCTGTTTAATTATTTGTGTATTTAAACTAATAATGAATAACTTCAATGATTGTTCAGCATCATGATTTTAAATTGTAAATGTGGTATAATTTCCAGCGATTCACCAACGACCTGAAAAATGAAGAAAAAATTGATAGTTTTATATCACTTCTGTCTTCTCCGGGTATCTTCTCTATCTTATACCTTTTCTCCTTTTCGTAAGGACCTGCAGCTAGTTCCGGTAGGATTTGCTATCCTCTTCAAGACCTTAAGCTAGTTCCTTACGTAGTTCGTTTTCCATCCTGCAAGGACCTACAGCTAGTTCCGGTAGGCTTCTCATCCCCTTCAAGACCTTAGGCTAGTTCTCTACGGAGTGAATTTTCCATCCTGCGAGGAATACGTCTAATTCCCGTAAAACTCATCCTGTCAGTGTATCTCCTAACCAGCTACCTAACCTATTGAATACGCATTGTCGAAGCCTTCTGACGTAGGATACCTCACATCTTCAATTGGAGTTAGAATTAAATAATTACACACAAACACCTCGACAAATCTTTTCTTGAGAAGAAACCTCCTCGTCAGGAAAACTCTATGAATTATGCACATTATAATTGAGTAAAAGGCCGTCTTTTTCTACAACTAATAGTTTAATATTTCCAACAAGCTTGAAACTGTACCTTAATATTTAAATGTGATTTCAAGTTCGAAAACTTTCATGTTTCAGAACGGTGAGAAGGAAGTAAAAGATCTCTACGAAACAAAAATTATGAAAGGAAATTCGAATCCCTTTATCTCAGCAGAAAGAGGAGTCGAAAAGATGAAGAACGAAGTATTTGCATTTCACGTATGTATTGCTCTGTTATATAGTATAATGCACAAACATTATATATTTAGACATGATATATGTTATATTCATAGATATTATATATATTATACTAACGTAAAAGAATGTGGGTCTCAGAGTTGGCCGAAATTTTGTTGTAGCAGAATCTACAGCTTAATTAACTTTAGTCATTATGAATTTATAATTTAAAAAATCAGTTACCTGTGTGTCCATACCATAAGTAAATTATTTACTAATTATTTTTTTAATCGATGAAGCATTAAAAAATAATATATATTCATATTAACAACTGTTAATTTAGCAATAGTTTATAGCTAATTTTTTTCCCTATTCTAGTAGCTCTTAATATTTTCATTGTTTTAAATTAATTAATACCAAATTAAGTAAATAATCCTTTTAATCGATAATTTATACTTTTTAGAGAGAGTAAAAACGATTTATACAGACCGTTTATTTTATTGAAAAAATGTAATAATGGTTATAGAAAAATTTATATATATATTATTATTTATTTGTAATTGCTTGGGATCTTCAACCATGTATGAACTAATAGCTTAAAAAAAAATCTTATTAAAATTAATTTTTTTTATTACTTTTCAAACCTCAGGCGCAAGTCCCAGTGCGTTCGGTTCGGAACGTTATGGGCTCGATTCCCACCTGGGGCAGTTAATATTTATTTTTCGTCTGTACCGAAAAATGAATCTTGACACTCCTACCTTGGTTAGTACGCAGCGGCAACTCAGGTAGCCGCCAAGGTTAGGCAAAAAGGACCAAGAGGCCAACTCGCCGGACTTCTCCCGCTTACCAAATACCAACTGCCTGTATTATTTGTTTTTAATATGGTTTATTGTATCAAAAATAAACAACAGTTTATAAGAAAAAATATGTTATTATTAAGAAACTCGTGCATTAAACGGTATAAAATAACTGTTTAACTATTTCATATTGGGACTGGTAAAGCCTATTGGTCCTTTTTGCCATCCCCAAGACAAACCAATGGAATGGCTCTGTAATATATCTTATTCCTCTATAACGAAACTTTTCGACTTTCTAATGAAATTTAAAAGGGACTCCCAATGTATAAAGGAAGCTTAATTTCCTGTGATTCTATCAGAGCCTAAAAGCCTGTATCTTAGTGATGCATACCTATCATAATCTGATATGTAATGTAAGGCAGTCTCTGTGGCCCTTCCGCATAAGCAGCAGGTTTCATCGTGGACTACTCCACATATCTTAAGATGTCTTTGAAGTCTGCAGTGACCTGTAAGAACTCCTATTAATAATCGGATTTCATTTCTGTTCAGGTTTAGCAGCCACTTAGTTTTAGAAGTAGAGGGTTTAGCTATTAAAATCTTGGCCTGTCTCAGCCATATGAAATCCCTTCACTCCTTACCTGCTATCTTCCTTATTCAGTCAAGAACTACTTTTTTCTGATGCCTAAGAATGATTCTGGTCCTATAGGAGGGTGCTCAGCCCCGTTTCTAGCAAGGTGATCAGCTTTTTCATTACTTGTGATTCCCTTGCGTCCTGGGATCCACACAAGCTGAAGCTTCTTTAAGAACGCTAATGATTCTAAGGATGGTTTAGACTCTCATACCAATTTAGAGGTGATCCTAGGTGACTTCAAGGCTTGAAGGGCAGACAGACTATCTGAAAAGATGGTGATGCCAGTCCTTTCACAGCTAGTGACATCAGGGCATAAAGCTGCTGACAAGATGGCAAACACTTCTGCCTGAAAGACTGCTGCCTAGTGGGAAGCTTAGTTCAATGCCTAATTCTTCTATGTAAACCCCTGCCCCCTTGAAATACCATGTTTTTAAGGGCCCATATTGGAAATTTATAATTTTTCACCTTCAATATTTTCCAGAAAAAAAAAATGGATTGGGAAACCTTAAATAAATGAAAGTGTAAAATATCACAATTCTATAAAAAGCTGTTTCTAGGTAAATACCCCTCGATAGTATTTTGTTAAATTTGACAATTATTGGGAAATCAGAAGAACCTGACTGATACCATTTATTTTATAATTTTTAATTTGCTAATATAATAATTAATCTGAGGTGTTAAAATCACTGGTGTAATAAGGGTTACAGCTGTTTTAAAACTGAGCTGAAGGGCTATGCCAGTTTGTTGAAACAAATGTGGCAATACTCGAAGTTGACATTGATCTACCCTTAAGGGATTGAGAGTGAAACTTTTTCCTCAGTCAGTGCAAAAAACTATGAAACTGTAAGAGTAACCGTTTTATAGTTGTCTGTATATCATATATTTTCTTCATTTAAATTTTACGATGCCTGACGATGTACTACCTGAAAAATAATCATTTTATTGTTTTTATGTTGTCAGTTGAACTATCTCAAATACTGACATATATATTTGACTTAAAATTCTTTCCTCGTCATTTGATAAATCCTTGGCTTGTGTAAACTTAAATTGATTTATCAAAGAACTGATTTAGACCGTGACAGTAGTTTGGTTTGATGTTTCCCGATCGATCGCGAGATTATTGGCTACAATCCATCAACCTTTCAACATACATTATTCCGTTTTATATCAAGATTTCAATCATGACATTAAACCTGTGTTAGAGAACAAATTCATCCAATTACTTTTCCGATAAAATTGAAGAATCGTAGCGAATTTTATTTATAACAATTCACTAGGTTTTTCCTTTCCATCTTTACCCGTATTAAGTAAGAAGAACTTATAATATTTCAAAATTATTCTGTTGTGAAAAAGGTGGAGACAAGCATTGCCTACAACATAATGTCGAAAACGTACACATCGCAGGAAAAGTGTGGCCTTAGCGAGCTTCATGTATACACCTACCCCCGATTCTCTATCCCAGTTATTAAGGATTCAGGATATAGAGACCTCTTCGCTTCCCGGTATGTATGAACATAGTATATAGAACTATACACTGTTTATAAGTTATTTGATTGCTTTTTAATTTTTTAAGAAGTAGTTCGTTTTTTATCGAGGCTGCTATAGAAGATCCGTAAATCCCTACTCTCTCATAAAATGCTTTCTCATTATCCGTTCCTATCTCACTGTTGGGGCAAGGATTTTTTCAGGATTGGAAGAAATTCTCTTCCCCACCAGATTAGAATGTTCGCTGGTTTGGGTTAAAATAAAAACTGGGGAAATGAAAATAATCTCATAAAAAATTAAAATATTAAAAAAGTAACCTTCTAATTGATAGACAATTTAATAATATTAACATATAAACAAATAAATTGTTCTGTTGTTACAAAATAAAAAAATGAATTATGAAATAAAATATTTATATATGCACAAAACTGAAACAATTTAAAACAAAAGAAATAGTTTAAGAAACTATTTTATTTAATAACCCAAAGAAATTTCCACTACTTTAGTTAGTTAGTGAACCAAAAAATAAGGACGTTTGAGAGCTAATGAATGAAAGGGAAAAAAATAGTCACTCACAGATGGCTGGGGAGTCGATATGCGCATATCAGATACCTCTCCTGCCTTATCTCATCCCAGATGGACGTTTGATGCCAATAGCTCGTAAAAAATAAGATGTTGGGTGAGGGTCCCTCGGAAGATTGTGCCCCGATAAACAAGTAGATTAGCATGAGTGAATGATGGAATAAGAGCGCCAGGTGGGTCAGGCAGCTCCAATGCCTCGAATACTGCCCTTATCAGTCTGTATCCAGGCTCTAATTCCTCTGCAGTTGGGTTGCTGTTGTATACATGCCCAGCGAAATATTTATATACTCATCAGAATAAACCTCTAAACGTCTATGACTTACATAAATGAAAATACATAAATTAAAAATATAAAATAACTCGTAGTTAAAATAAACTTATAATTAACAGAAAATAAAAAACCAACAGGGACGTAAAAAAAATTAAATAAACTTTTGGGCTTTAACACTCACTGACAGATTATTGAAAGTAAATCACAATTGTGCTTACTCTTTCCTCTTGCCTTAGCCTGCTGGTGTACCTCAGTGTAGTTTCCTTGGTCCTATCCTTTACCCAATTTATACAGCTGACATCTCAGTTCAATATGCGCTATCAGTAAATAATGACATTGTATCCTAAACTCTCCGATTTCACACCACATAGCGTCAAAACTGGAGGATTAAAATAAATCACATTTACGCTTGGTCCTAAACCCATATCCTGCCCTATAGTATTGTTAAATAATACTCCACTTATTCCAACCGAACAGTTCGCTACCTTGTTCTACATCTGGACAAACAGCTAACTTGGAATCCTGATAAAAGATTAAGAGACAGAAACCTCTACTGGTCGATTCCGACTATTGTAACATTTACCAATCAAACGGTCTGAACTTCCAACTAAATATTAAAGACTCTTTTCAATGACCAGAATAAGGCCTATTTGGACTTACAGACTAGTTTCGTGGTTCCACTAAACCATCGAATTGCTCTCTTTTGTTCCAAGTCAAGTTATCCTTCAGCACCTCAATGTTCCAAGTGTTACCAATTTGGCTAGAACCAGATATCAATCCTTGCATGACAAACTTCCTAACCACCCAAAACCTCTTGTTTCTAACCTTCTGTACTCTTCATCACCTGATAATTCTCCTAGGCCTGTGAGAAAAAGATGGTTTTGAAATCATCTACTCTGTAAATATTATTGGAGCTCTATCAATGGGTAATTTCTCCACAAGACTTAATTTAGCTCACATAAAAATTACTGGTATATGTATTTTTAACACTTACTACTTTAAATATATATATAAAGTAGTTCATATCAATACTTTTTATTTTTGCTTTTCTATGTACTTTCTCCTAAATGAAATATTTCTATATAATTTTTTGTTTTAGCTTGTAAGATAGATACAAGATCATATATTTATGACCTTTTTTCTTTATGCCTGATACTTATTATATAGTTATTATTATAATACTTATTTTAAACTTGTTTTATTATTCCAAATAAAAACAAAAATCATGCAGAAATACTGCATTTAGGAGAAAGAACAAAGAAAAGTGAGAATATGTAGTATAAAAATTATGAAATAGTTACTATCTATCTTGTTATCTTTTTACCAATATCTGTATTCTGTCCAAGGCAACAGATAATATTTTCAACACTTTATTTACACCTAGGTGTAAAGAAAATATATTAAATTATTCGAATCCCAATTGACGACAACCTCTATGTATGTTATGGTAAGAGATTCATAATATATCAAGACAAACAGCGAACCATCATTATTTCAACTGAAAGAAATTGAAGAATATTTTTGAAATATGATTTTGATATATTAAAATCATGTTTCATATAATTCTAATAATGTGGTTCATAATTTTCAATAATCTGCATCAAAATCTATGGAGTAAAATCAATTGTGATATAATGTTGACTGCAGTGATTTATTGTTTATGTAATTCTATAGTTTTAAAATACAAAGCAGTCTGGAAAAGGTGTAAATAAATATCTTACAGACAAGTGTTATGACTCTTTTATTTATATTGTACAATGCAAGTTTAGATTTACGTTATATTTATTTTGATTCATTTTTA